>NC_038050.1:44383539-44540097 GCF_002211085.1 Panicum hallii | reverse complement strand
GTCTAAGTCTTGTGTTCCTTGCACCTTCGAGTTCCTGATCTCGGCGTCCCTCACCCAAAACTTACCACCTTGGGTATATCCCACGGTGGGCAGCCGGTTAAACACCGACAGCTGGCGCGCCAGGTAGGGGAGCGCGTCGAAGATCCACCGGCGAGCTCGATGGCTTCGTTCAGATTCGTCAGGTCGGTTCCCTCTCAGGGAACGACGTTTGTTTTTGGTTCATGGGTCTGCATCGCAGATGGTGCGGGCAGTTTTCCGGCGATTCCTCGTCGACATGAAGCCAAAGACCTCCGCTACGGATTTCCGCAGCGACCTCGACAAGTTTGTCGACGACCTCGACAACTTGCTGCTCCACGCTCCCACAGCACAGGTCAAGGTGGGAGTCCGCTTCAGCCTCGACTTCTTCTGGTGTTGCGGCAACTCTCCCTGGTTTGGACTTGTTCCAACTAGGATTTGCTTAGCCGATCTCAGCTCGGTTTGTGTGAATCGGCCACTGGTCTTCAGGAGGCCGACGCCTTTGGGTCCCTCTCCATGTTTGAGAAGGACCTGGACTTGTTACTCCAGATCGGAAAACTTGAAGCCACCGCGTGTCGGGGGGCTTCGGGTTGTTCCGGTACCGGTGATCTGGTGGTCACCTCCTTGCCGGGGGGGCACGTGGTGCACTGGAGGGGCGTAACGCTCCCCAAACCACTCGAGGCAGAGGGTCGACTCGTGGCTCACCTCGAGCCCTTGCCTTTTCAGGAAGGCAGGCCGTTGGCCACCGCGGCGGAGGGGACGACTGAACTAGTCGACGAAGGTTCTCATGAGCTTTCCTCCCGCCAGGTGCTGATGGCCGAAGAAGGTGGGACGGTGGGGATTTTCTCATCGACAATTTTTGAAGCGATCTCCGAGGATGAGATCACGGCCAATGTTGGTGACGAGAACTACGCCGATCGTGAAGCGCGGAGGGCCAGAAACAGGGCCCGCACAATCCGGCGGAGGAGGGCCAACGAGCGTAGGCGATCTATGCATCGCGAGCTTGATCCTGAGTTCGCCGCCGTCAGCGAACGGGGGTTTCGGACTCCGGTGGCCAACATCGCCAGGGTTACGGCCATCCTCGAGCGCAGCCATGACCGGAGGTACGTCAAGCACTCTTGTACGCGCAGAGGGCTTGGATCCAGTTGGATCAACACAACCGGGCGCCTACCATCAGGGAGGAGCGCGTGGGCGAGAGTCGAAGTTAGACCCACAGCCGAACGGCTGGCGGCCGTCCTCGACGTCAACCCAGCAACGACAACGCTTGCGGGAGCCAGACCCCTGGCGGGAGGCAGCAGCCACCGCAAGGGGGTCAGCCACGACAAGCCCATCATCGACTCCCTCCGGAGGATCTGCGCCAACACATCAATGAAGGCCGCGATGCGCGCACCGTGATTTCTTCCAGGCGCAAGACCCGTGAAGAAGTCGAGAATGAAGGTACTGACTGTAGCGATCGATTTCCAGCTTTTTCTGCTCGTTTCAGCAGCTACAAGTACCCGGAGGGCTTCAAGCCGATCGGCATCACCAAGTACGACGGCAAGCAGGCTCCCCAGCAGTGGCTTCGTTGCTACTCCACGGCCATTGACGTCGCGGGGGGCTCAAATATCACCAAAGTCGTCTACTTCCCGATGGCTTTGGACCCTGCGCCGCTCACTTGGCTGGAGAGCCTCGGCAGCAACACAATCGACTCCTGGGAACGACTTAAGAAGGTCTTCATCGATAATTTCCAGGGAGCAATTACCCGTGCAGGTACTCGACACGATCTTGCCAGTGCAAGCAGGAACGTAACGAGCTTCTACGGTCCTACACGCGTCGCTTCTTCGACGTCCGCACCACCATCGCGAACATCTCGGAGGAGGACATCATCGACTGCTTTTACAACGGCATCACCGACCCGAGCATATACAGAGATTTCGGGCGGAACAGGCCGAAGACCGTTGCGGGCCTTCGTGATATGATGCACGATTGGTCCGAGCAGGAGAAGAAGATGCGGGAGCGGTTCCCGCGGCGCCATGATAGCAATCTGCGGCGCCCAAACGACAACCGCAGCGACAAAGGCCAGCGGGACTTTTCCGGGCCACCCCGGAAACGAAAGCCAGATGATGTCATCGCGGCTATCGATCGTCCTTCGCGGGGCAAGAAGTCGACGACGCAGGAGGAATTCGAGAAACTCCTGCAGAAGAAGTGCCCATGGCATTCGGGCACCAGCCATGCCGCCATTGACTGCTACCACCTTCGGAGGACGTTCAGCAACACTGGTGGTGGAAAGAAGAATAAGAAGCCTGCTGACAAAGAACCCGAGGATGACGATCACGATGACCAGGGGCGTAATCCGAAGTTTCAGGATGCCTCGAAGGTTGTCAACGTTATCTTCGGCGGTGATGAGGATTTCGGTTCCAGGAGGGACCAGAAGCTGCTTCTTCGGGAGATCTTGTCCGTTGAGCCGGCGGTACCACGGCCGCTCCGTTGGTCGGAGGTCCCCATCTCGTTATCTCGCGACGATCAGTGGACGAGCTTCTCGGAGCCCGGTAAGTTCCCATTGGTCCTGGATCCTGTGGTGGCAGAGGTCAAGCTTACCAAGGTCCTCATCAATGGCGGAAGCGGGCTCAATCTCATCTTCGTCAGTACTTTGAAGAAGATGGGCCTGGATTTCAAGGATATGCTGGTGCCCAGCAAGTCTCCCTTTTACGGGATCGTCCCAGGTAATGCGGTGCATCCGCTTGGCACGGTGGTCCTCCCAGTCACCTTTGGCACGCGGGAGAACTATCGTACCGAGTTCATCAAGTTTGAGGTGGCTACTTTTGATTCCTCTTACCATGCAATATTGGGTCATCCGGCACTGGCTAAGTTCATGGCAGTGCCGCACTATGTTTATCTGCTTCTTAAGATGCCAGGACTCGGTGGAGTGCTCACCCTCCGTGGCGACTTGAAGAAGTCATATGACTGCAACCAGGAGGCGATCCAATATGCTTCGACTACTCGTGTGCCAGATGCTTCGGGAGAAGTACTCGCGGCCGCGCAGTAGCTTTCCCAGTCTGGGCTGGAAATTCCCTCCAAGAAGGCCAGCAAGTCGAGCATCCAGTCGACTGATGGCGTGGCCCTCAAGTCGATCTAGCTCCAGGAGGGAGATCCATCTAAGACCGCCGTCATTGGCGCGGGCTTAGGCGACAAATAGGAACTCGCGCTCGTCAGCTTTCTTTGGGCTAACCGAGACATATTCGCATGGAAACCTGCGGACATGCCAGGGGTGCCCAGGGAGTTGATCGAGCATGCTTTGAATGTAGACCCGAAGGCCATGCCCAAAAAGCAACGCCTCCGGAGGTTTGCTCACGACAAGCGTGAGGCCATTAAACGAGAGATCGCTAAACTCCTCGCGGCTGGATTCATTAAAGAAGTAATTCATCCAGAGTGGGTAGCGAATCCCGTGCTTGTAAAGAAAAAGAACAATGAATGGAGAATGTGTGTCGACTACACCGATCTCAACAAGCATTGCCCAAAAGATCATTTTGGGCTGCCGCGCATTGACCAAGTCGTCGATTCGACGGCTAGGTGTGTCCTTCCTTGTTTTCTTGATTGTTACTCAGGGTATCATCAGATTGCGCTCAAGGAGGAGGACCAAATCAAGACTACATTCATCACCCCATACGGGACTTATGCGTACAAAACAATGTCTTTTGGGTTGAAGAATGCAGGAGCAACATACCAACGCGCGATCCAGATGTGTTTCGCGGATCAGCTGCACCGGAATGTTGAGGCTTATGTGGATGATGTGGTCATCAAGACCAGGGATCCCGATAGCCTGATCGAAGATTTGGAAGAAACATTTAGTAGTCTACGCAGATATCGGTGGAAACTCAATCCCACCAAGTGCGTCTTTGGAGTACCTTCTGGGAAATTGCTTGGGTTCATTGTCAGCAACCGGGGCATCGAGGCCAACCCTGTCAAGATCACGGCCATCACTGATATGGAGGCTCCGGCCACAATCAAGGATGTGCAGAAGCTGACAGGTTGTATGGCGGCCCTGAACAGGTTCATCTCCCGACTCGGGGAGAGAGGGCTACCTTTCTTCAAGCTCCTAAAACGCCAAGACAAGTTTCAATGGACGGAGGAGGCCGAGCGAGCTCTACAAGACTTGAAAATTCACCTCCAGTCGCCTCCGATCCTTACCGCTCCGCTACCGGAAGAGGATCTACTACTCTACATTGCGGCAACAACCCATGTTGTTAGCAGCGCTATTGTAGTCAAGCGAGGCGAAGAAGGCCATGCGTTCGGAGTGCAGAGGCCCGTCTATTTCATCAGCGAGGTCCTCTCCGAGTCAAAAGTACGGTACCCAGCTGTTCAAAAGCTCTTATATGCAATTTTGATCACATCAAGAAAGTTGCGCCATTACTTCGACGAGTACAAGATCACTGTGATTACGGACTTCCCGCTGGCGGATATTCTCCATAATCAAGATGCCACGGGACGCATATCTAAGTGGGCAGTGGAACTGGGGGCTTTGTCAATCGACTTCAAGCCACGCACTGCCATCAAGTCACAGGCTCTAGTCGACTTCATGGCTGAATGGAGGGAGAATCAAGTCCCAACCCCAGTGGACAAGCCAGAGCACTGGACCATGTATTTTGATGGGTCCCTCAAGCTCGACGGTGGAGGCGCTGGTGTCTTGCTCATCTCCCCACGAGGCGAACAATTGAAGTACGTCCTTCAGATCTATTGGA
Source organism: Panicum hallii (assembly GCF_002211085.1). Taxonomy (NCBI): domain Eukaryota; kingdom Viridiplantae; phylum Streptophyta; class Magnoliopsida; order Poales; family Poaceae; genus Panicum; species Panicum hallii. The sequence goes on along the minus strand of NC_038050.1, from coordinate 44,535,364 downwards.
AGGTATCTAATAATGAAGCCGAGTATGAAGCCTTGCTTCACGGGCTTCGTTTGGCGATATCACTAGGGATCAAGCGATTACTTGTGTATGGCGATTCTCTTCTTGTCGTTCAGCAGGTCAATAAGGAGTGGGACTGCAACAAGGAAACAATGGATGCATACGTCCAGGAAGTGCGCAAGCTGGAAGGCAAGTTTTCTGGCTTGGAGGTTCACCATGTGCTACGGGAGCACAACGTTGGCGCGGATATCCTGTCCAAGTTAGGGTCAACGCGCGCTCAAGTCCCGCCGGGAGTCTTCGTCCAGGAGCTTGATCAGCCATCCATCAAGCCTTCTCCGCAAGTAACCATCGACTCGGGTCCCCAACAACCCGATCGAGAGGTTCTGATGCTGGGGGAGGACTGGCGAGCGGCTTTCATCGACTTCATTCAGGACCAACGGCTACCTGCGGGAATTGACGCTAAGAGTGCGGAAGCGGCGCACGTCTTAAGAAGAAGCAAGGGCTTCGTCCTGGTCAACGGCAAGCTCTACAGGCGTGGCGCTCGGTCAGGAGTTCTTATGAAGTGCGTCACGAAGGAAGATGGGTACGACATACTACGAGAGATCCACGAAGGCGTCTGCGGCAACCATGCGGCGTCAAGAACGCTGGTTGGGAAAGCATACAGGGCCGGCTTCTGGTGGCCCACCGCAGTCACCGACGCGGAGGATCTCGTGCGCAGGTGTCAAAACTGCCAATTCTTCGGCAAACAGACCCATGTTCCTGCTCATAGCCTCATCACTATACCACCATCGTGGCCTTTTGCTTGTTGGAGTCTCGACATGATCGGGCCCTTCACGACGGCGCCAGGCGGTTTTACTCATGTTCTGGTGGCTATCGACAAGTTTACGAAGTGGATCGAGTACAAGCCAATCGCCAAACTCACGCCAGACCGGGTTGTTGACTTCATCTCAGAAATTTTGCACCGGTTCGGCTTCCCCAACACTATCATCATGGACTTGGGGTCAAATTTCACGGCCAACCATTTCTGGGAATTCTGCGAGAACGCTTGCATCGAAGTCAAATATGTCTCAGTTGCACACCCGCGGGCCAATGGACAAGTCGAACGGGCGAACGGCTTGATAATCGACGGTCTCAAGAAGTGACTATACGATGAAAACAGCAAGAAGGGAGACAAATGGGTACACGAGCTGCCGCATGTAGTCTGGGGGCTTCGGACTCAGCCGTCCAAAGCCACAGGCCAAACACCTTTCTTCCTTGTATATGGAGCTGAAGCCATTTTACCAGCCGATATCATGTGGAAGTCCCCAAGGGTTGAAATGTACAATGAAGGCGAGGCGGACGAAGCGAGGCAGTTAGAGCTCGATTCTGTGGAAGAAGCTCGTTGCACCGCCCTTGTCCAGTCAGCCAGGTACCTGCAGGGGATCCGCCGATACCATGATCGCAACGTCAAGGAGCGGTCATTCAGCGTCGGCGACCTGGTTTTACGTCGTATCCAGGATGAATCTGGCCTACACAAACTCAATTCAAGGTGGGAGGGCCCGTTCGTCATCAAGCAGGTCACACGGCCAGGGTCGTATCGACTACAATGCCCCGAGGGCCAGGACATCCCAAATTCCTGGAACGTCCAACACCTGCGTAAGTTCTACCCATAAGCAAATACCTGGCGATATCCGAATCCCTCAGGGGCTTGGAAGATCTCCTTTCTTCGATGCATATTGGAGGCTATGAGCCACAATATTCGGGTTGAACATTCATTCTCCGGCGCACGACAGCCACGGCCACGAACCAACACTCGTGTAGACTGGCCGCTCGTCGTGAATAAAGTTGTGACTACATTCACAACTTATCGACTTTACTTTTTGTCGAACCATCTGCTCCGGCTAAAACTCCTCGATATATCGAGTTCCGCCGCGACCTTGGGTGGTCGCACGCGACCGAAGTCGCACTTTGTCCAACTCAGTTGATCCGCTCGACTGGCTCAAAAACAGCACGTTGGACAGGCTCGCATGAAGAGCTACCTCGACTACATCCTGAGTGGCGGCACTCAGAACAGTCATGTTTTTGCCAAAAGAATGGCCAAAACGCGGCAACGACCGCACCTGCTCCTAACAAGCCCGATCCGTCCGCCCGGGTCTTACACAGCTTACGGAGCACGCTCATAAGCAGGAGCGATTTTCGACTACACTCAGAGTCGCCGCACTCGAGCTAGTCCTAATTTTTTGCCCTACGCACGGCAATCCCGCGACGATGCTCGCGTTCCTTCCTAACGAGTTTAGGCCTACAATTTCGGGTTGTGGGCCACTTGTTAGACGAGTTCCTACACGGAGCTACGGCTACCTTCAGGGTCGTTGCACCCCGGGGTAGTGTCTACTACTTGCGCCTTGTAAGCCTGGACATTCGCTCAGCATAGGCACACACACACACAAGTAGAGACATCGACATAAACATATATACAAGAGAACGAGTACTTGTTCCTCATACCCTAATCCTGCAGTACACTGTGTACAATTTGTTCTGCTACAGGTTGGGCTTCACGCAGGTACTCTTCAAAACGCTCGTCCGAGCAGTCTGCCACCATCCCCTGTGCAAAAATGCCTAACTGCGCATTAGGCACGAAGGACTTTACATATGCAAGGGCGTTGCTTACGCAAGCGACTGGAGCTTCGGATAAGAACTTGAGCATTTTCTTCGGGGCTTCACGGAGCCATCCCAGCAGGGGCCGCGGGCCTGCCTCGCCTTCTTCTGGCGGGTCCACCATGTCCACCAGTTCCTGGGCGGCTCCCTGGAGGTCCTCCAGCTCCTTGCGCCGCTGCTCGTCCCTCTCGCCCAGCGCTTTGACTTGCTGAAGGCAGTCGATGAACTGACGTTCAGTGTCGTCGATCACCTTCTACAGCCTTTCGACTTCATCTGTACGACGATACAACATATTCTTCACGTCAGTAAGCAGCTCCTCTTTGTGTTTTATTACTTTCCTAAGCTCTGTGGTGAAGATGTTTCAGCAAGCAAGTGAAATCACTAAGGAAAAGTACTCGAGGGAAGCGGGGGCCTACCTTGGTGCGCCTTCTTTTCTGCCTTGAGCTGCTCCTGGTACTCTGCTTGTTGCTCCTTGACCTGTTGTTGGAGCTCGGAGTTGGCCTCTTCAAGGTTCTTTAGGTCATTCTTGAGCAGCCAGGTCTCTCGAGTCCTTTCCTGCTTCAGCATATCAAGCTCGCGCTGCAGATAGCAGTTCTTCATCTTCTCCTCGGAGATGCGCTTGTGCAGGGCACCTAACTCCCACGCGTCACTCACAACCGCGCGGAGTTTCTTCGACTTCTTCTGGGATTTGGTAATCACATGCTGCGCCAAAGGAGGAGAATCAGTACTAAACAACTCACCAATGCACACACCCGGAACTTTACGCGAGTACTACCATGGAGAAGTCGTATAACTCCTTGAAGGTGCTCTTGAAGGTCTTCAGGTTCTCGGCCGTTAGCAGAAGATCATCCACCAGGTCGGTGGTGATGATGTTCTGGTACCCTGGCCCGGTCCTCAGCACCTCACGGGGACTCTCCGAGGGCCCGGCGGCATCCCCGGACGGCGGCGGCTGGACACCTGCAAGCATACGAAATAGTCACCACATTGTCCCCGGACCCTGGCATCAAGCCGCGGGCGGGTAAGCGCGTACCTGTACCACTGGTAGGAGCGGCACCAGGGGCCGCGACTTGTTCCTCACCACTGGGCCCCGCTCCCTCTTGCCAGGACCCGGGAGGCGGCAAGTTGGGGAGCCCCGCATCCGCTTCCGGGGCCACGACTTGTTCATCGCCTTCTTGTCGGGACTCGGGAGGCGGCAAGTCGGGGAGCCCCGCATCTGCTTCAGGGGCCACCTCTGCGGGTACAGGCCCCCCAGGCGCCGAGGGCTCGGGGGCTGCTGCAGCTGAGGCAGGCGCCGCAGCCCTGCCCGGTTCCAGCTGGAGTTGCACCGCACTTGCAGCCCTGGCGACATCGACAACATGGTTATCCACGCAGGCACGGTCAAGCTTTTCAAGCGATTGAAGCAAAACTTACAGTGTCGACTTCTTCTTGGTAGCCTTCTTCACCCGCCAGGCCCGCCGAGGAACGCTCGTCGCTGATGGCGAGGCTTGGCCGGCCGATGGAGGGGTTTCCGCCACGGCAATTGTCACCGCCGCGACGTCGGAGGGGCCTATCCCCACCCTTTCGGGTTCAGATCCGGGTGGTGGAGCAGGAAGACTGCAAGGGGGTGTTGTTAGTGGTCGGCATCATTGGAACTTAGTAACTGGCCAAAACAGCAACTCCGTACCTGGAGGACTCGACTTCTTCGGCCTTACGTTTGCGCATCTGCCGCTGGCCCTTCGGCACCGGTGGCAAAGCGCCGGCCAACTCCAAGCTCTGGTCGGAGGAGCTCTCCCGGCGCGCTCCCCCCTCGGTTCCTTCACTCGCCGGCGAGTCCACGCACTCGGAGGACTCGCCGCTGCCTCGAACCGTAGCAGGGCGAGTTGTCTTGGTGGCAACGGCGGCAGCCGGGCGCGGTCCTTCTCCGGCTTCTTCCCCCGCTCGCGGGCTCGCGCATTCGGCGGACTCGTTGCGGCTTTGAGCCGCAGCAAGGCGAGCCTTCTTGGCGGCTGCGGCCGCAGAGGGGAGGAGGTGATACGCTCGGGGGAGGTCCGGCTGCGGCGGGTAGCTGCAGTACAACTCCGAGTGCCCCTGCAGAAAAGTTTTTCAGTACACCATCGGCGCAGTAATAGATTTCTTCAGTAAAAGAAGTCGAACACTCACCGGCGGGGGCAGATTTTGCGCGGAGAACAGAGTGGGCACGTATGGCACGGCGTTCACGTCCAGCAGCACCCGCTGAACATGCTGGAGCGCGACTTCGTCAGGTACCTCTTCTGTGCACATACGAGAAGGGTCAGCGGGGCCGGTGTACTCGAAGCCCAGATTACAGCGCTGCTGGATGGGTTGGACGCGGCGCTTGTAAAAGGAGAACATGACGGAGGCGCCGGTCACCCCCTCCTTCTTCAGTGCATCAATGGCCTCCAGCAGCTCCTTGACTTGAATCATTTCCATGCCGGAGGGTTCAAGGTTCCACTCCCCCCTCACCACGGACGGTTTGCTCGACTTCGTCGGCAGGGGGGGAGCATGGTTCTCGATGTAAAACCAGAGGTTTTTCCACCCAGGAAGGTTGGAGGGGAATCTATATGCAAGGTATTTCTCGCCGGCCTGCTGTCGCAGTTGGATGCCGGCGCCCCCTACCACGGCGAGTTTTTTCGTGGTTGGCTGGGGTTTCACGCGGAAGAGGAAGCGGAATAGGTCCCAGTGGGGTTCAATTCCGAGAAATGCTTCACAAAAGTGGATGAAAATGGAGATGTGGCAGATGGAATTCGGGTTGAGGTGATGGAGCTCAAGCCCGTAGTAGTAAAGAAGGCCGCGGAAGAAAGAACAAGTGGGGAGGGCCAATCCCCGTTCGACAAAATGGAAGAATGTGACGATTTCGTCGACATTCTCCATGGGGAAAGGTTCACGGAAAGAGGGGCGCCAGTTAACAAGGTTTTTCTCTTGGAGCAACCCCTCGGAAACCAGTTTGTTCAGATTGTTAAGGGAGCACTTACTGTGTGACCATTCCTCGGTTGATGGTTCTGCCGCTTTCTTCTTCCCCTCGATCTCCGACTTCTTAGGCGCCATCTCCAATGCGCTACACCACGAGATGCTCGGGGGCTGCAGGGAGAGGGGCGGGGAAGTTGGAGTAGGAGGATCTCCTTGGGCAGTGGCGGCGGCGTTCGGCTCAGATTGGGGTTTTGGTGGTTTTTGGCGGAATGCGGACTGAAAGCACAATTTTCCCTTCTATGGCCGCGGGGTTAAGTAACCTGCGGGATGGGGAAAAGTTACTGTTCAGAAGACCAAGAGTCGTTTTGTGGAATATTCCGAAGGTGAGGGTCACTTGGTGGTCTGATTAGATTGAATATTTGATTAATCATTTTTCAGGGCCAATTAGCCCGAAAGAAGGGGTTTTCCGAATCTTTGGTCTAATTGCATCATTTGTACCATCACTTTGGTCTCCCCTTACAGTGTCATTGTTTAGCCTGTATGCCACGATTTTTTGGACCCTTATCTCCAATTTCGTGGGATCTGGATTCAAGGCTCGGGGGCTGCGGGGTACGTGGCATCGACTACTTATTTTTCAAGTTTCTTTGAAGGATAAGGAGGATTACAAATTAATGGGACCCTCAGCCTGATTCTCCGATTCAATCTGAGGCTCAGGGGCTACTCCATATGGAGTGCGATTTTTCAATCGCACACCATAACAGAACTAAAATTCGGAGCATGAGCACCTCATAGCTTCGATGCGGCCAAGGAAGTACTCGAAGCAGGGTTTCAAGATGAAGCTTCAAAAGAAGTCGAAGACTGCTTCGAAAGTACTCGATAAGCCTGCAGTACTCAGCTACGAAGAGCTCGGGGGCTTGTCAGACCCGGGGCTACCGGGCTGGGCATGTAGCGTAGTCTACGGAGGTTTAAGAGATTAAGTTCGTCTTATCTCTTATTCATTTGTTTATCTTTTATTTATCCCGTTTAAATAGGAGATAGAGCTAACCAACGCGGAGAGGATCTATCCGAGACATGTTCTGGTAGGATCCCTCGGCAAAGGTTGGTTAGCGTCTTTGTAACTCTGGCCTCTCGGATATATAAGGGAGGTCAGGGACCCCCTCGAAACAGAAGATCATTAGGTCATTCTATACAGAAGGCAATACAAACCATACAGGACGTAGGGTGTTACGCTCCGTGCGGCCCGAACTTGTCTAAGTCTTGTGTTCCTTGCACCTTCGAGTTCCTGATCTCGGCGTCCCCTCACCCAAAACTTACCACCTTGGGTATATCCCACGGTGGGCAGCCGGTTAAACACCGACAAGGCTGCCACAGTTGAAACTACGATAGTTGTTGTTTACTTGGTTGGCTGGCGGAAAGCTCGGTCGCGGACCCTGTTGCTGTTGCTGCTGAGGTTGGGGTGTTGGTGGTCGATTAAATCGAGCCTGTTGGGGTGGTCTGGCTACCCATCTGCCAGGCAAGTTGCTTCGAGGCGGTGCTCGAGTAGCGGTGTTCTGGACCAACCGATACCTAGACGGTTGCGCCGTTGAAGGTGCCGTGGGTGTCTTCCGCTTCTTTTCTGCTCTGTGGGCTGAGATGCAGTCCTCTTGGGTGATGGCCATATGGACCAGCTCATTGAAATTGTCGGCCTTTACCAAATTCAGTCATTCCTTAAGTTTGGCGTTCAGGCCTCAACGGAAACGATCTCTTTTGCAGGCGTCTATGTCCGCATGATAGCCCGCATACTGGCACAAGTGATTGAAGACCTGTGCATACTATATGACGGTGTGGGTTCCTTGAGTCAGATTTAAAAATTCATTGAGCTTTCGCTCAATGAGTCCTTCGGGGATGTGGTGCGCTCGAAAAGCGGTCCGAAACTCGTCCCAAGTGACAACATGACCAGCAGGCTGCATGGCATGATAATGATCCCACCAGATGCGGGCAGTGCCACGGAGTTGTTGGGCTGCAAAGAGCGCCTTGTTTTCATCTGAACATGGGGCAGACAATAAGGCAAACTTGGACTTGATGGTACGGAGCCAAGCGTCAGCGTCAAGGGGCTCGTCCGCCTTATAGAATAGTGGAGGCTGGGTGCTGAGGAAGTCTTGATAACTGGCCGATGGGGGTTGATCTCAGCCTCGGGATTGATGATGATATTGGCCCATTTGAGCCTGCACAAGCTGGTTGAGGAGTTCAGTTTGTCGGGCCATGACCTCGGCCAGATTTGGCGGGGCTAGTGGCGGTTGCTGGGAACCGCTGGCTTGATCGGGCCAAAAACCTTCTGGAGTTCCGCAAGTAGCTCCAACCATCTGAAATAAAGGAGATGTCCATTATTATCAACATATTCTTACTCCTAACTTCAGATGATATGCAATTGCCAAAAAGATATGTAACATGCTCCATTCAATCGACTCATTTTGGATGCAACATATTGAGTAAGATGGTAAAACACGAGGTTTAGATTACTACGCAAACACTGGTGGTCCTTACATCTTACATCAGGGCGCTTTGACTACTACAAGTCATTTCATAAGTACACCTGCCACATATAATACAACAAGTGGCTCTAAATCTTGGTAGGCTACTCACTACCTAGGTCACACCTTTCTATACTAATTACAACTAGAATGTCACCAACTTAAACGAAACTAAAAGTCATCAAAGTTGCCCACGGATGACTGGCTGCCCGAAGAGGAATGATGGGGACTAAGAACAGGATCTCTATGCTCGGAATCGAGGTCGGAAACTCCCTCGATTTCCTCTGGATCTTCTTCAGCTTTGGGTGCTGGTACAGCAGGAGGTACTGGCTGCTGTTGGAGTTCATTGATTCGAGCATGGGCATCATCAACCTCAAGGATGAGGTCATGGATCTGTTCCTGGAGAAACTCGATGATCGTGTTGCATTGGGTGATCATTGTGTCGCTCTCGTTGATTTGATCTTCTCGGTGAAGATTGTTCTCCTCTCGTGCGGCAATGATTCCCTCCTTTTCTGTCACCAAAGCTTGAAGCTGCTCTATTTGGGTGACTTGTCGGTCAGCATTCCTGAAGTGACCTTGCGCGATATTGGTCAACTGACCCATACCGCGACGTAGCAAAAGTTGATAGTGATGCTGAACGTTCATGAACCGGCTAGTACCTCGAAGCGTTTCTTCCGCTGAGCCTTCCAACCTGTGACTTTCAGGGACTACCCTGAGATTCCACTTAGGATTGTTCGGATCTGTTGTAGGGAATAGACCGATAGGCTGTCCTACAACTTCCCTTGGGTGCTGGTTGCAGAAGAGGTAGATGGCTTCAAGAGCTGCTGCCTCAATAGTGTCGACTATACGATAGCCTACCACGTCAACTTCGATGGGCTGCCATAGGGAGCGGAAGGGATGTTGAGGAATAGTCATTCTGACTCGACATCGACGAACACCTTCTTCCTGATATTCCTCTACGTCATATTGTGGGGGCTCGGTATAGCAGAACGAACTTAGGGATTCCCAGAGAAGATGAGGAAAACCTTCCTAGTGCAAGGCATTAGTGTGGAGATGCACTGCAGGATCCCAAAAGACGTTGGAAGGGGCTGCCATCTGCAACAAGAATGCAAATGGTGAGACTTATTTACCCTGCTGAGAATTCACAAGGTAAATGGAACAAGAAAATCAATTCTGATAACAGCAAAAGCTAGAAATCAGATGGATGCTTAAGGTACTCAACTAAAACTATCACAGGAATCCTATTAGAACCATACTAGAGATAAACAACACTCTATTTATTTTTAAAACGTGCAACATATCTAATGCTTTTACTTACTTGATGATGAGTTATGCATGCACGTTCTATTCGACCTCACAACCCAAACAACAGCCAAATATCTTCGGGCTTACATGGTTAATTTCGGTGGCATAGCACATACATCTCAAGTGCGCTAATCATCGCTATACAGCCGATATTAACTCAACGCACTTCAAACGGAACAACCCATTGGTCTATCGGGTCTCCGCTCGATACAACCACGGTTCAACAGGATCGAAGCAGGTTTACCTCACACGAAGGCAAGTTTACAATCACAGCATAGCTCATCAATTTTAATTTACAGAAACGCAAATATTATTACAACCCTTTTTCAAACTTAATGTAAACTTATACAAACAGTGTTTAACACGACAAGCTACACAGCTTGTCCAAGTTCACAACGGAAGGAAAATAAACACGCGACTACGCACGTCGCGAAGGTTGACACCGTACTCAGCCCAAAGCTTGGTGTCACTCAGGAGGGTCACTGCTAGCCGGGGACGGATCCCACTCCACGGACCAGCCATACAGAACAGAAGTTGGCCATGCGGAACTATCCGTGGGGTTCTTGAAGGTCATACCTGAAAAATTCACTAGCAAGACTGAGTATACTAATACTCAGCAAGGCTTACCCGGGATTGGGTATACTTAGCCCGTAACTAGACTCATGAAGGCTTGAAATGGTTCTGGGTTTCATTTCAGCTGAAAAGCAACAAAGAGTATGATCTACTTTCAAATTTTAGCTTTCAAATTCTAATTTGATTATTCATTCTAGGTAAGCACCTATACTAGACAAGCAAGGTAGAGATTAGCATTCATCAGGATTATCCCAACAATAGTTACAGTTCTTACTCCATGTGGCAGAAGGAATAAGCAGTCTCAATCTCCGCGAGAAACAGATGATTCCGAATCGAATTTCACCCTTGCAAGGTAAACCTAAGTCACATGCTTGGAACATGCAAAGATCGTTCCGAAGCAACCGTTTCCCTCATATTCCGGGTTATGGATCAAGGCCACCACAAGCGGATGCAGGACCGTACGCACACCAATTGTGCAGGACATACGTCTGTAGCGCGACTACATGACTGTACTCCTGCCTACTGTGCAGAACGTACTCCCACACGTCGGTGCGTGTATACAACAGAAACGAAAATAATCGAGTGGTGGAGACATGTCCATTTGCCGGGCCATTCAGGTACTAGGCTTACCGCTTTACCATATTTCGCGGCATGTGGCTAGTACTTTCAAACGCTTAGCCACACTACCACACACTTTGACCTTATCAATATTTATCAACACGGACGGGGTAACCTTCCGAGTCATGATACTGTACATGACCCCGTCCATCATCTTTATAGTGATTGCAGAATAGTAAACATTCAACTCCTATATCGCGCGAGTGATAGGAAATCACTCGACTTCTACTGGTCCTATTAGCAGAGTGTCTATGCGACAAGGACTCAGGTACAATACAATGGTTCCTAGGATTCAATGCATCTAGGGTTCCATTTCAACTCCTAGACGTAATGCAAGATACATAATATATAGGTAGAATTGTAATAAATTGAAATACTGGGTCATGGATCGGGCTTGCCTTCTTGAGTGGGGTTGGGGGCAGGAGTGTCAAAGATTTCCGAAATTTAGTTCGGAGCTTCAGTTAGAGTCTCGACGATGTTCACCGGGTCTTCAGAAAACGCTTGGTCTTGGTCCAGGACTAGCTCGTAGTCTCCGTCGTCGAGCGTTGCTGAGTCTACATGATATGCAATGATTTAAGTGAGATGGTTCTCAAGTTAAGGATTTCACTTCATGATAAAGTTGCAATCCAATAAATTAATGAACATATACTCATGTAACAAGGGGGTGGGGTTCCAAACTACTATCTATACTTAGGTTATGTCATTTTATGGAATTACTTTGAAGTAATTCGACCAGTTTGATTTTTATTTTGAAAACCATAAAGATTCTGACCTTGATTTTTTGTGGATAAGTTTATTTTCAATAAATAAGCTTATGGTGAATTTTTTATAATTTTCTAGAAACAGAAACTAAAACATTTGAATTTGAATTCAAACTTTAAGTTTAAATTCAAATCCTGAGTAAACAGAACTTTAAATTCTTGAAAATTTAATTATGAACCAATTATCATCAAATTAGGTTATGGTAAAAAGATCTTAACAGAAAAGCCTTAGGAACATGCTTAAATAAATTCAAACTACTTCAAATTTGAATTGCAGGAACTTAAAGGAACTTAAACTATAAAATAGTACTAAGCATGAAATTTTTACACTAGCTCACACATGACCTAAAGAAGGTACATACCAAAAATCACAAGAAAATAAGCTAGTATGCAAAAGTTATTCACAAGATACCCTTTTACCTTCAGTTTAAAATAAATCAAAAAGCATTTAGTTTTACACCAGACTCTATTAACCAAAGTTGTAGAGCTTGACTTCTACTTTCCAATAAAACTAGTTTGATAATTTTTGGAGTTCCCTACAATTTCCTATCGATTTTACAATCTGGCAGCTTGCCCACATGAAATAACAAAGAAGTTTACACTGGGGCCCTCAGGTTTATGCACAAAGACCCTTAGAATCAGAAAAGAAATTGCAGATGGGCCCCTGACCGCTGTCGACAACGACCGACAGCTCTGTCCAAGGCGTACTCGCCGGCAGCGAGGTCTCGGGTGGGGGAAAATAGGTGCTACACGACCTACAGAAGCTACTGGTCACGATGGTGGGTGATGTGCTCGAGGAACAGCGGCGGAGCATGGTCGGCGACAATGAATGGCGGCGGCCGTGACGGTGCACACATGTTCCCGGTGAGGGGCCGGTGAACAGGGACGGAGGGGGCGCGCATGAGCTTTGTGGGAGTGCGGGGATGCTATTGCAGTACTTAATTGGGCCGGAGATGGGGCAGAAGGGGGTGATCGACGGTGGGGCGGCTCGGGTTCTCACCGGCGGTGATGGCGGCACGGTGTTTTGCAGGCTGGGATGCCGGAGGGTGGTGGGGAAGTAGTCGAGGAGCTTCTACAGGTTGGTGTGGTGCTGCTGGTGCCCGTGGCCGGGGTCAGGGGGCTCGGTAACGGTGGGGCGACGGCGAGGCCAAGCGGCGGCGGAACGAAGGCTTGCCGGCGCTGTGGGGGATGATGGTCGGGCATGGGGAAATGAAATTGGAGGGGCTTGGGAGCACCAGTGAGTGCTCTAGCAGCGCTGGATTAGGGTTCGGAGGCATCAAGGGCAGCGGACGACGGTGGGCAGTGGTGGCGGTGGAGGTCCGGTGAGGGAGTGAGCTCGGGGAAGAGGGAATGCTGTGGACTGGAGGTACTCGGTTGAGTAAGGAAGGTCACAAAGTAATAGCGGAGCACGCCTTAAGGCCGGGAGGGGTGTTGCACGTGTGAGCAGGAGCTGGCGACGCCGGCGGCACGCGTGGCGGCACGGGCAGCGGCGGTGCGACTTGGGGAGAGCAGAAGCGGGCCAGCGCGGGGTTGGGAAGGCGGCGGCGAGGCAGGGGAGGGCACGTGGCCTAGTGCAGAGCGGCGCTGGGGCGGCGGGGGCACTGCACATGGTCGGCAGAGCGGCGGCGGCGTGCGAGCAGAGAAACAGAGGAGGGAGAGGGAAGGTAGACGAAGGAGGACCGGGTTATAAATTTCAGAAAGGATAGGGACCCCACTGTAATGTCTTGGTAACTTTCAAACCAGAGCTCAAATGGGAATGAACGCAAAAGCAAAAGTGTAGGGTTTATCTAAATCTACAACTTTGCTTTAAGGTTCATTGGCATAAGAGTTAAGGATTTGGAATTAATATAAAACTTAGCAAAGTTTCTAAACTTTATATAAATCCTATTTAAAAGCTACACTACATTTACATCCTAGGTGTAGTTTCACCTATATTTACGATTTAAATGCAAGTTTTTGACTTTTGCAAAACAACCCTTATACATTTAAATTCTACCTCCCATTCTCACCCATTTAACACTAAAGGACCTTTATTAATTTATAATTATATAAACAACCCTTTTCCATATCATTTAAATTTTTAAACACACTTTCACCACATTTTGCACACAACTTCATACTAAAATCTAGTGTGTGATAATGCTAAGTACCTGAGTGTCACATGTCACAAGTCCTTAGGGACTTACTGGTGGTAGTTCGTAGGGCATTAGCCATTATGTACAGAGCCGGTAGATCGGCTTCTTCTTTTGTAATGATTTCTTGTAGATAAACTCTTTTATTTCAGTAATCCAATGTCTGAAAATCCAATCTTCTAAAGTCCGATGGCATAGCATCAGTCTACCTGCTTGAACTTTCTGACTCAACCCCAAGCTCTTTAATGAAACAGACATACTCCTGTTGTTACTGTCTCCCTCCAAGCCCAAATCAAGTCGAGAAATATGATTATTGAGAAAACCCACAAAGAAGTCGAACCTTTTCTTTCCAGATCAAGAAACCTCTATAGTTTGCTTGGTTTGAGTCGCGCTGTGGAATCCATTTTGCCGACCTTGATAGGACACCTATAATCGACTTCCTTGCTTCTTATCGAAGCCCGGGACTTGCATGTTCCGATTATTGCTTCTTAAGTCGATGGCTTAGCATCGGCTATTCAATCTTTAGCTCCGTGCGCGGACCTGCATCTTTTTTTTCTTTATAGGATTGATTGTTCATCTTGTTCTACCTTACAGCCTGATGTACTGCACCGGCTCTTAAAGTACCCGATCATATCGACTTGTAGCCCGATGTATCACAAAGTACCCGATCATGTCGACTTGCAGCCCGATGTATCACATCGGTTTTCCTCACAAATACCCTAATTGTGTTGGCCCATAGCCTGATGCATTACATGGGCTTCATCACTCATCTTCCCACATGCTCGGGAAATATTTCTTGAGGTGTTGGCCATTGATACCTACCGGAAATTTGACTCCATCCAATTCTTTAAGCATGTACGCATTCCCTGGTAGAACTTGATCAACTCTGTAAGGCCCATGCCAATTTGGAGACCATTTACCATATGTCGCATCCTTAGTCCCCACGCTTCCCATACTAAATCTCCAATTTGGAATTCCTTCGGTTTAACCTTCTTGTTGTACGCATGGGCTACCTTGGCCTTATTTTCGTTGATCTTTTCCAGCGACCAAAGCCTGAGTTCCATAATATCTTCCACATTGTCGTTCATCAGAGCGGCATAGTCTTCAGCAGTCAAGTCATTCTGAAACTCTATTCGTCTTGAACCGGCCGTAATTTCCCATGGTAATACGGCCTCCTACCCATACACCAAATGATATGGTGAGGTTCTTGTTGCCCCGTGGCATGAAACACGATAAGCCCATAACGCTTCTGATAATACTTCATGCCAACGCCGTGGGTATTCATCGATCTTCCTTTTGATCAGCTTGATCAAGCTCTGATTGGACGCTTCGGCTTGTCCGTTTGCTTGAGCGTAGTACGGAGATGACCTGATCACTTTAATCCCCATGTCGGCAGCAAACTTTTTGAACTCATCAGATATAAACACCGACCCTCCATCTGTTGTAATGGTCTGAGGAATCCCGAACCTACGAATAATGTGTTCTTTGATGAAACTGATGACATCCCTCGATGTTACTGACTTCATAGGAACAGCCTCTACCCACTTGGTGAAATAATCTGTGACAGCCAAAATAAACTGATGGCCTTTACTCGATGGAGGATTAATCTTACCAATCATGTCCATGCCCCAGCCTCTGAACAGCCAAGGTTTGATGATAGGATTCATTGCTGACGCTGGTACTATTTGTATTTTCCCAAACCTTTGACAGGCCTGGCATCCTTTATAATACTTGAAGCAATCTTCCAGCATTGCAGGCCAATAATATCCCGAGCGTCTAATCAACCACTTCATCTTGTGGGCTGATTGATGAGTACCACACGTACCTTCATGGACTTCATGTAAGAGCCGATTGGATTCAATCGGCCCCAAGCACTTAAGCAGTAGCCCTTCCAGAGTCCTGTAGGTCATCCCCTATCAGGACATACTTCATGGCTTTGTAACGTGTCTTCTTAGGTGCCCCCCGAGCTGGATCCTTCAAGTAATTGAAGATATTGTGTGATACTCAGGTAATTAGCTTGGTCACACCCTAGAGTTTTGGTATGCTTTTATGTCCAAAGTATGGCAAATGTGTGTTTTATGTATGCAATGTTATGGAAAAAGTGATGTTTATGTAATTAATTTTAACTAGAGGTCCTTTTATGCAAAATGGGTGGAAATAGAGGGAACAGTTTAAAAGTAAGAGGGTTGTTTTGCAAAAAGTGAAACCTGTGGTTAAATTGCAAAAAAATATGTGAAATTACCCTTGGGCATATATGTAAAAGTGTTTTTAACCATAGGACTTACATAAAATGTGAAGATTTTACTAAGTTTATAATATCTCCAAAACTGTTGCTCAACTGCAGATGAACCTTAAAGAGAAGTTGTAGAGTTTGAAAAACCATGCACTTTTGCTTTTTGGACCATCTTCATTTGAGCACTGGTTTAAAAGTTGCAAGTCCTTTTCAGTGAGGACCCTGCTTTTCTCTGAAATTGCAAATCAGTCCTCAGCTCAGTTCCTCCCCCTTCTTCCTCCTGGCGCCACTGCCTCCTCTGCTCTGTTTCTGGTTTCCCCTGTCGTCGGCGCAGTACTTTGATTCTGGCCGCCGCCGGCCACCTCCTGTGCTTCCCTTGCCACGCGTTGCTTCCCCATCCTCTCACCGCTCTAGCCTCTTCTGCTGGTGTTCCACCCGAGCGCCACGTCCTCCACTGGCCGCCAGCACCGCACGCCGGAGTTCCTGCCGCCGCCGCAATTTCCCACGGGCTCGCCTTATCTCTCCCTCTCTTCTACTCAGTAGTACCAGCAACTCTAAGTCGCTTTGTTTCCCTCGCTTATTCGCTTGCCAAACCCCTGCCCTCGGCTGCTTTTCCCCTCTCTTCTTCCTTGCATCACCGGAGCCACCCGCACCCCTCACCGGCGTACACCGCAATCGCTTCACCCCGCCCAAATCCCGCTGACCCAGAGCTTCCCCACCTCCTCCCCTTGCCCCACATCTTGATCCAGACCAGCCCCGGCCCTCCCCCTCGCCGGATTTGCTCCACCCCGAGCCGCCCCTCCATTGGCGCCGCCGTGATCGACCTCACCGTCGACAGCCTGCATCGCCACGTTCCAGTGATGCTCATGCGCACGTTGTATTCCTGTGTTCGCCGGCCGTTCGCCGGGAACGGTGTTGCGCCGCCACGGCCGCCGTGCCTCACCGTCGTCGACCGTGTCCCGTAGCTACCCGTCGAGCACCGCCCCTCCCAATCTTTTCCTTGGGCTCTGTAGATCGTGCCTGGGCAGCTCTTCCCCACCAGCGACCTCGCCATCGGCGAGAACACGTCGGGGCTGAGAGGCCTACCGGCGTCGAGCTCGGCAAGGGCTCTTTTGCAAATAAGGAACTTGGTCTGAGGGCCCTGATGCAATTTGCCGAGACCCCCCCCCCTTGATGCATCTGTTATTTCATGTGTGTGTGTTTTCTGCCTTACAAAATTCGTAACAATTCACATAAAAATCCAAAAATAGCAAAACTAGTTTTGTTAGAAACTAGATCTCAAACTCTATAACTTTTGTTAATGGAGTTTAGTCCGAAACAAAATACTTTTATCTTTATTTTAAACCTAAGATTAAGGAGTAGTTTATCCTTAAACTTTGATATTTCGTGCCTTGTTGCTTATGAAGTTGGCATGAATGTTCTATAAGCTTTAGGTAACTTTGTGCAAAGTTTCAAACTCAAATTTGATTTTAAATTAACTTCTTTTATTTTGAACTTTCAAATTTAAAATGTTAACTAAACCCAATGTATAACCTTTCCTAATTGAAATCTATTGTCATTCTCTAATGTGATATTTTATAATATTTAATATATAATCAAATTTCTAAAACCTATAATCTTTTATTTAAAAGTTTTGAATTTAAATTTTGGTTCATTTTTTTTAAAATTTAATTTAAATGTTTTAGTTCTTATTTGCAATTAACTCCACCATATCTTTGTGATTCCTTTATAAATAGTGTTTCAAACCTAAACCTCTTTATTTTGTGAATTCTTGTGTGTTAATTGGATGAGTTACAATATTTGAAATGTGAAATCTTAAATTTAAATTTCACCTTATTTAATTTATTGCATCTCATATAGAATCAACGACGCTCGACGACGGGGACTACGAATTGGTCTTAGGACAAGACCAAGGCTTTTCAGAAGACCCAGCGCAAGTCGTCGAGGAACTAACTGAAGCCCCGAACCCGAGTTCGGAAACCTCTAACACTCCTGCCCCCACCCCCACTCCAGAAGGCAAGCCCCGGACATATCCCACTACTTTATTTACACTGCAATCTATGTCTATCTATATTATATCTTGCATTAAGTCTAGAAATTGAAGTGAAACCCTAGATGCATGAATCCTAGGAATCCAATGTAATGCTCCCGAGTCCTTATCGGATAGTTGCTCCGCTAATAGGACCGGTAGAAGTCGAGTGATTTCCTGTCACTCGCGCGATATAGGAGTTGCATGTTTACATTCCTGCAACCACTATAAGGATGACGGACAGGGTCATGTGTTGTATCATGACCTGGAAGTTTACCCTGTCTGTTTTGGTAAAAGCTTTAAGGTCGAAATGTGTGGTAGTGGTGGCTAAGTTTTTGAAAGTACTAGCCACATGCCGCGAAATATGGTAAGCGTTAAGCCTAGTAGCCAATCGGCCCGGCAAGTGGACATACCTCCCACCACTCGATTTTATGTTATGTTCACACGCACCGACGTGTGGGAGTACGTTCTGCAAGGCAGACAGGAATACGGGTTTTGTAGTCGCGCTACAGACGTATGTCCTGCACACATTGGGTGTGCGTACGGTCCTACAGTCGCTTGTGGTGGACCTGATCCACGACCCGGAATGAAAGGCAAACGGTTGCTTCGGAACGATCGTTGGATCTTCCAAGCGTGTGTGTTAGGTTTACCTTGCAAGGTTAAATTCGATTCGAATCGTCCGCCTCTCACGAAGATTGAGATTGCTTATCCCTTTTACCACATTGAGTAAGAAGTGGAACTAATGATGGATAATCTTGATGGATGATAATCACTACCTTGCCTGCTTAGTGTAGGTGCTAATCTAGAATAAATACTGAACTAGAAGATGAACGCTAAAACTTGAAAGTAGCTCATACTCTTTGTTGCTTTTCAGCTGAAAATAAACCCAGAGCCTTTACAATTCCTTCATGAGTCTAGTTACGGGCTAAAGTATACCCAATCTCGGGTAAGCCTTGCTGAGTATTAGAATACTCAGCCTTGCCAATATCTGTTTCAGGTGTGACCTACGAAACTCCCACGGACAACCTTGTGTGGCCAACGTCCGTTCCTTTTGGCTGGACCGTGGAGTGGGACCCGTCCCCGGCCGGCACTGACCCTCCGGAGTGACACCAGGCCCTGGGCTAAGCTTGGTGTTCGCCTTCGCGACGTGTGTAGTCGCGTAAAAACTTTTTCTTCCGCTGTGAGTTTGGACAAGCTGTTATGCTTGTCAGCTGAACATGGTTTGTAAAAGTTTACTTATCTTTGAACTCGGTTTGTAATAATGTATGTACGGCTGTAAATTAAAAGTTGATGAGCTATTCTGTGATGTGAACTCGCCTTCATTCGAGGTAAACCTGCTTCGATCCTGCTGAACCGTGGTTGCATCGGGCGGAGACCCGACAGACCAAAGGATTATTCCGTTTGAAGTACGTTGGGCTGATTGCAGTTGTACGGCGATCAATAGCGCACTTGAGCCGGAATAATTCGAGCGGTTCTGCCACATATTGGCTCTCCAATCCCCTTGATCCAGCAGGTTTATTGGGAAATCAGCTCCATCCGCCGTATCCTTATAACCTGAAGCCATCTAGGCAAGATCATTGGCCTCCGAATTTTGTACTCTTGGTATCCAATAGAAATTTATATATCTGAACTGGGCCATTAGCTCCTGGCATTGTCTCCACAAGGGAAACAACAACTCACTCTCGCATCGGTACGCTTCCGTGAGCTGAGAGATGACCAGTTTTGGATCCCTAAAAACTTCTACTGCTTCTGCTCCGGCCTCAAGAAGTAATTCCATACCTTTGTGCACCGCTTCATACTCGGCTAGATTGTTGGTGCAAGGTGCTGGCAATCTGATTGAAAAGGAATATGTTGCCCCCCGACGTGAAACAAGCAGGATACCTATGCCAGAACCATCTCCATAGACCGACCCATCAAAATACATTGCCCATGCGCGGATGGAAAGCGCTGCTATGTCTGAGCTGGTCCTTTCTGCAATGAGGTCGGCCAACGCCTGCCCTTTAACTGCCTTCGCAGGTTGGTACCGGATATCAAACTCTGACAAAGCAAACATCCACTTACCGAGTCGGCCTTTCAACACCGGGGCCGACAACATATGCTTGATAACATCTGATTTGCAGATGGCAATTGTTTCGGCGGAAAGCAGGATGTGGCGGAGTTTCATATAGGTAAAGAATAGACAAAGGCATAATTTCTCAATTTCGGGGTACCTGGTCTCTGCATCTAACATCCTTCTGCTGAGGTAAAAAATAACTCTCTCCTTGCCATCATACACTTGTACAATGACCGAAGCAATAGAAGTGTCACCTACTGACAGATAAACATGGAATGGCTTACCCTGCTGGGGTGGGACTAACACAGGCGGTTTGGATAAATACTCTTTGATATCTTCAAATGCCTGTTGTTGCTCTGCTCCCCAGCGGAACTCGCCGTTGGCTTTAATCTTTACTAACTCCATGAATGGCTCGATTCTTCCTGACAGATTGGAAATAAATCTCCTAACAAAATTGGTCTTGCCAATGAGTTATTAGAGTTCCTTCTTTGTAGTAGGTGGCACCATTGTTCTTACAACTTCTTGACTTTTTAGGCCGATCTCAATTCCTCGTTCATGAACCAGAAACCCCAGGAACTGACCGGCCGATACACCAAAAGCGCACTTCTTTGGATTCATTCTAAGCCCAAACTCCCTGGTTCATTCCAAAACTCGCCATAGATCTCCCAAATGCCCCTCAGTCGACGCAGATTTCACCACCACGTCATCAATGTATATTTCCACCAGCTTATTGATTAAGTCATGAAATATATACTTCATGGCTTGTTGGTATGTAGCACCAACATTTTTCAGCCTGAAGTCATGACCACATACTCGAATAATCCCACTGCAACTGGTACTCTGAATGCAGTCTTATGGATATCCTCTGGAGCCATAAAAATTTGGTTGTAACCAGCATTGCCATCCATGAAACTTAACATCTTATGACCAGCAGCTGCATTAATCAACGTCTCCGCAACTGGCATCGGGTACTCGTCCTTTGGTGTAGCTCTATTGAGATCTCTGAAGTCCACGCAGACTCGCCACCGGTCATCCTTCTTCTGTACAGGCACAACACTGGAAATCCATTCAGCATACCTGCATGTCCTGATGAAACCTGCTTCTAACATCTTTTCGACTTCTTTCTTGACTTCTTCTAGGACTTTGGCCTTCATTTGCCGTGCTCGTTGCTGGAACGGCCGAAATCCTAGCTTAAGAGGGAGCCGATGCTCAACAATACTTCTATCCAACCCGGGCATCTCTGTGTAATCCCAAGCAAAATAGTCCGCATATTCTTTTAGCAGCATTATCGTCGGCTCTCGCAACTCTGGAGTCAACTTCTTGCTGATAAATGTTGGCCGTGGCTTATCCCCAAGACCAATGTCAATTTCTTCCAACTCGTCAGCAGATGTAAATCCGTATCCTAGTTTTCCTTCATCCATTAAGTCAACACTACAAATAAACAACAAATATGATGTAAAAGGATTCGGCCGATCGCATGGACCGGCCAACTTGTTCTTTTCATTAATTTGCGCCACTTTACAATCAACATATGGCCGGCTGTTCGAGTGGGCCTCTTTGTGATCATTATAATGATGTAACATGGTTGACAAAAGCAATTCACTTCTTATTTTTTGGGGCCGATCGCAGGGATCAGCCTCTCCTAATAACTTGGTACAATCTAACTTTGGCACCCCCATCTACTCCGTAAGGCTAGTGGATAAGACCAGCCCACCCCATTTTTTGTAGCTTCCACGCGGTCGCAACCTTCCAAGCTAATACCTGAGATCGGCTCCTGGTCTTCCGCATCCCAGACACTCATGGCGGCATGTGAAACTTCAACGGAATCGTCCGCATGGACCACTTCTACTTCATCCCCATCCCATTGAATTAGACACTGGTGCATTATGGAAGGGATACAGCAATTGGCATGGATCCAATCTCTCCCAAGCAGGACGGTGTACGAGACCTTGCTGTTGACAACAAAAAAAAAGCAGGACGGTCTTGCCTCCTACCGTCAAATCCACGCAGAGGACTCCTTGCGCCTCTGAAGTTTGTCCGTTAAAGTCACTTAATGTGATGTTGGTTTTGATCAGATCCCCAACAGAATGCCCCAATCAGCGCAGCACTGAGTACGGCATTATGTTAACTACCGCTCCAGTGTCGACTAACATCCTGCTGACAGGCTGGCCATTTATGTAACCCTTGAGGTATAAAGACTTCAGGTGCCTGTAATTCCTCTCTCGGGGCTTTTCAAATATAACTGGCCGTGGCCCCAAGTCGAGCTGAGCTACTGGCATCTCCTCATGGCCGAACAAACACCATGTGTGCATCAGCCGATGTCTTTACAACGGCTTTCGACTTCTTGGGAAGCCACACCTTCTTAGAAGAACTCATCTCTGCTTTTTGAGGGCGGTGAACTTTCTTTGCCAAATCCGGTCGCGCCTTCCTCAGTGTTTCCAAATATCAGGCCTCGGCTTCTTCCAGGCTGCGCAACCGCTGCACCCTCCGCTTCTTGGACCGGTTAAGCCCGTCAGGGTACCAGCGTGGTCGTTGACATTTGTCTTCCTCATCTTCTGAGTTCCCCCTCATGCATGATGACTCAGCTTGTCCATGGCGGGGCTGCACTGGTCCTAAACGCTGAAAAACTGAGGCACTTCTTGCATCTTGTTTCTAAGACTTGCACTCTGGGCAATCCTCAAGAGTGGGTAATCATTTCATGCCAGAATCCCAACAGTACTTGAAGAACAGGCAATGCCAATGATCTCGCGTATCCTCTTGCTTCCTGAGGTGTTTCCCAGTGCGCCGCTCGTACTCTTTTTCTTCAGTCTCGCGTTGGAGATGCTGTTGATATTGATACTCATACTTTCTCAGAAGATGAGAGGAAACTGGTCGTTGATTCCTGACGTGTCTCACTTGCTCTTCGGTGATATAGTTCCTTTCTTCTTTTTGGGGCCGATCGCGGGAATTGGCCTCCTACTTCCTTGCATACTGACGTGATGTGTGTCCCGCCATGTTAATATCGAACATAAAATCCAGCTGACGACGTGTTGACCGGTCGTACCCTTCCACCATGTTTACATTCGGGAATGGTTGAGTATCAACCTTGATGGCGTACTGCCGCAAGATTAATCGGCCTTGCTCAATAGCCGATTGTATCTATCACCGGAGTTCCTTGCAATCACCGGTACTATGAATGAAAGAGTTATGCCACTTGCAATACGATCTCCCCTGGAGCTCCTAAGCTGTTGGGATCTTGCAACCTTCAGGGAACTTCAACTGCTTCTCTTTCAAGAGCAAGTCAAATATTTGTTCGACTTTGCTCACGTCAAAATCAAATCCTTTCGAAGGTCCTTGTTGTTTCACCCACTTGCAGGACACAGGTTTTGCCCCCCGTGCCCACTTTGGAACTGCTATCTCTTGGTCGTCTCTAGAATCTTCAGAGTCTACAGTGTCAACCATTACTACTTGACGTTTGAACTTGTCTTGGTATAATTCTGGGTGGTGTTGCTCGTATACCGTCATTTTCTACACCAGATGTGCCAAAGTGTTGAACTCCAGCTGGAAAACCAGATCTCTGATCAGTTTTACCAATCCCAAAGACGCCAATTCAACTGCCTCTTTTTCTGAAATCCGAGTCGAATAGCACCGGTTCTTAACTTCTCTGAAACGCTGGATGTATTCCTCCACCGTTTCTTCCCGCTTCTGGCGGACCTGTGCCAAATCAGCAATCCCCGCCTCTGCAGCTTCTAAATGATATTGTATATGGAATTGTTCCTCTACTGCTTCCAGGTGCGGATGGAATCAGGACCCAATGATGTGTACCATCCAAAAGCTGGCCCTATGAGAGACTGTGAGAAAAACCTCACTCGCGATGGATCTGACACCGAGATCATCCCTAGCTGCGCCAGGTATCGGCTCACGTGCTCTATGGAGCTAGATCCTTCTGCTCCACCGAGAACTATGTTGCTCTGGAGCTACAAATGCGTAAGGCACTGGCGGCCTGGTTTGAGAAGGCAACTCCCCTTTGTGACTCCCTAAAGCAGGTCCTGTTGGAGAGTACTGGTATCTCATAATCTCTTGCACTACACGTACCGCGACGCGCTCAAGTGTGTTTACCAAACTCTCAAAATGTGGATGTAATGAATGAGCCACCATGTAGTTGACTTTCTGGCGGAGAGCTCTCATGCGTTCTTCTGTAGGAGTAGACAGATCCACCTCGTCGAGTGCACCTTCAGCAAAAAATCCCTTCCATCTGATGCGGTGGTGACGGGTCCTTTCGAATGAGCCGATGAGATTGGCTTCAAAGAGAGCCTTTATATCATTATACTTCTGCTTGTGCTCATCAAATAGCTCTTCATAGGTAATCGGGTTTTCGTTCGGCATCTTGACAGCGGAAGCCGATGTAGCTGAAGAAGATGATGCAGTTGATTGTAGTCGATGTAGTCGAAGGAAGTAGTCGATGTAGTCGATGAAGTAGTCGATGTAGTCGATGAAGTAGTCGATGTTGGTCCCACTGGGCATGCCAGAATGTGTTGTCGGTCAAAACCCATCGGCGAGCAGCGACAGGCAACACGAGAAGCTGGGAGGCTTCCGAGACGGCTGGTGGGTCCCGGTCCCTCGGTCAACGGCCCAGAAGTCCGGCACACGCCCTGGCTTGATGAAATGCTAGGCGTGCCACCTGACCTATACCTGATCAGGGAGGTGAAGAAGTCGTTATCAGTTATTTCCCTGCATGCACAGCCATGTCAAACGTTAGTCCGAGCTGCGATCGGCTCTCAAAATGACTCCCAAGATCGGCTAGAGGAGCCGATGGTGCCTCCGCACTGGGTGGGACCTGTCCTTGTACTAGGTCGGACCTCCGGGTAGCCCTCAAAATCGGCTGAAAGAAGCCGATTGTGCCCGTTTTAACAGATCGGATCTACCAATATTCGAATGTCCATACGATTCTGATAGAAAAGATAGAAGCCTGCTCTGTAATCACCAATCTAATCCAATTTATGACAGTAAAAGTCTTCACCGTGCAATCGGAACGTCCTACGCGCGGTTATGCCTAACGAACATGAAAGATAACAAGACACTAACCTAGAAAGAGGCCTAAAAACCAACTAATAAGCCGATTCCCAGAACAATCCCTTCTCAGATCACCATAAAGCACCAAACATGCAGCCGGAACATTTAACCCGTTTGAAGGGCCTAATCATACGGATATTAAACCGAATTCTTGTAGTATAAAGAATTACCATAACAGATTAGATCTACTAGCCAAGAACAGAGCAAGGTGCTACCCTTGCACCTGTGATCGCGCACAAAGGCAGCTAAACAATTACGAACAGCAAGCATAACATAGATATACTATCAAGAACTAATGCAGTATCATAATCGTTTAAGATAACTAGTGTTACTCGCCATCAACAACGCTTCAGCACGAGAAACACGAAAATAAGCAGATAGACACGATGCTACCCTGACCATGCGGAGCATGATCGGAGCAGCATGTCGATTACCTGCAGAAACCCTTGGGAAAGGGGGTGGTGATGCGCCGAGAGTTTGTTGTGAATATTGGATTCTTCTTATTGAATCTCATGATACATATTTATAGTCCGGAGACTTGATCTTTTTTAACTAACCCTAGCTGATTACGATACAATCTCTAACTTACCATATTTAAACTATCCTTACTTAGACACACGGCCATCCCGGCCCTTAATACGCTCGCACAGAAGCCGATTCGCAAACCGTCATGATTATCTCCTTCAGCCCATGTTGCTCTCGGCCCATCCTCTAGCCCAGTCAAATTATGGCGATAACAGTTTCCTAGGTGGCTTCTTCTGCATTATGGTGGTCCCACAAGATCTTATACATTTTAATCTTCTTTCTTCTAGTGCTTCTCTCCTTGATATCTAGAATTTGAAGGGGTTGTTTGATATAAGATAGATCAGGCTCGATTTCAATGGCTTGTTGTTCAATGATCTCAGTAGGCACTTTGATGCACTTCTTGAGTTGAGATGATGAAAGACATCATGAATGGTGGCCAATTGAGAAGGAAGACGAAGTCTGTAAGCCACTGGGCCACAGGCTTCAGTAATTTCGAAAGGTCCGACATATCGGGGCGCTAATTTTCCGTTTATGCCGAAACGTTGAACACCCTTAGTAGGAGATACCCGAAGATAGACATGATCTCCTATTTGGAATTGTAAGGGTTTTCTTCTTTGGTCTGTATAACTTTTCTGTCTAGACTGGGCTGCCTTAAGGTTGGCTTGGATAATCTAGACCTTATCTTCGGCTTTGGTAACTAAGTCTGGTCCAAAGATTTGGCGTTCACCGGTCTCAGACCAACTCAAAGGAGTTCGACATCTTCGACCGTACAACGCCTCAAATGGAGCCATTTGGATACTGGACTGATAGTTGTTGTTGTAAGAAAATTCGGCCAAGGTGAGACATTTGTCCCAGTTTGTACCATAATGAATGATACAAGCTCGGAGCATGTCTTCAAGAATCTGATTAACTCGCTCAGTCTGTCCGTCAGTTTGTGGATGGTATGCAGAGCTTTGAATCAGCTTGGTTCCGAGAGAAGACTGCAATTGCTCCCAGAAGCGTGCAATGAATTGTGCCCCTCGATCAGAAATGATTGTCTTAGGGACACCATGTAGATGAATAATTTGATCGAGATAGACTTCAGCATACTTTTTGACAGTATAAGTTGTATGCACAGGAAGAAAATGAGCGGTTTTGGTAAGTCTATCAACGATTACCCAGATAGAGTCATGTTTCTGAGATGTGTTGGGAAGACCAATGATGAAATCCATACTAATGTCTTCCCATTTCCACGACAGAATGGGTAGTGGTTGGAGTGTACCGGATACCTTTAGGTGATTGGCTTTGACTCTCTAGCATGTATCACATTCGGATACATACTTAGCAATTTCTCTTTTCATCCTGGTCCACCAAAAGTTTTGCCTAAGATCTTGATACATTTTAGTACTACCAGGATGAATAGAAAATTTGGACAGATGTGCTTCATCAAGGATTTGTTACGAAGTTGATGATTCTTATGTACAACAATACGATTGTTGAACCATAGAACTCCTTGATGATCCATGTAGAAGCACCTATATTTTGCTTCTCCTTGAGATAGTTTCTGTTTGATAATTTTGATGCCTTCATCATGCATTTGCGACATGATGATTCTATCTTGAAGAGTAGGTTCAATAGATAGGAGATTCAGACTACCTTGAGGAATGATCTCCAGATTGAGTTTCCTCATTTGATAACAGAGAGTTTCATTGAAGATTTCTATGGATAAGCAATGACAATGTGCCTTGCGGCTTAGTGCATCCGCAACCACATTAGCTTTGCCGGGATGGTAGTGCACCTCAAGATCGTAGTCCTTGATCAATTCTAACCAACGCCTTTGCCTCATATTTAGGTCAGCTTTAGTAAAGATATACTTGAGGCTCTTATGGTCAGTGTAAATATTACACTTGGCGCCCATAAGATGATGTCTCCAAATCTTGAGAGCGTGAATAACAGCTGTTAACTCAAGATCATGGGTTGGATAGTTTTGTTCATGATTCCGGAGTGCTCTGGAAGCATAAGCAATAACTCGGTTGTTTTGCATAAGCACACAACCAAGTCCGGTTCCGGAAGAATCACAATAGACATCGAAAGGCTTGGTACTATCTGGCTGAGCTAATACTGGAGCAGTGGTTAGAAGCTTTCTTAATGTGTGAAATGCTTCTTCACACTTATCATCCCAATGGAATTTAATCTCTTTCTTGAGTAGCTCAGTCATGGGTTATCTATTTTAGAGAAGTCTGGAATGAATCGGCGATAATATCCTGCCAATCCAACGAAACTACGGATGATGAACTGAAGTTGGAGGCTTCCAATCCATAACTTCCTGAACTTTGGTTGGATCAACCGATATGCCTTCACTGGAGATAGTATGTCCCAAAAATTTCACACTATCAAGCCAAAACTCGCATTTAGAGAATTTGGCGTAAAGGTGGTGATCACGTAATCGTTGAAGAACGATACGTAAATGATCAGCATGGTCTTCTTCAGTCTTTGAGTATATCAAAATATCATCAATGAAAACCACAATGAATTTATTAAGCTCCGGCATGAAGACAAAATTCATAAGATACATAAAGTATGCCGGTGCATTAGTGAGTCCAAAAGACATAACCAGATATTCATAAAGTCCATATCTGGTCGAGAAAGCTGTTTTTGGAATATCACTAGGCTTGATTTTGATTTGATGGTAACCAGAGCGTAGATCAATCTTAGAGAAGACTTTGGCTCCAGCTAGTTGGTCGAACAAAATGTCAATGCGGGGAAGAGGATATTTATTCTTGATAGTGACTGAATTGAGTGGATGATAGTCGACACACAGCCTTAAGCTATTGTCCTTTTTCTTTACAAAAAGAGCAGGGCATCCCCAAGGTGAAGCACTTGGGCGTATGAAACCCTTGTCCAAAAGATCTTGAAGTTGTATTTTTAGCTCGGCCAATTCATTGGGTGGCATTCGATATGGTCTCCTGGAAATAGGAGCTGTGCCAGGTTGGAGCTCGATAATGAACTCGATATCCCAATCTGGTGGCATTTCAGGCAAATCGTCTGGAAAGACATCGGGATATTCACAGACTATAGGTATGTCTTCTAATTTGATGTCTGTGGTTGCATAAACGCAAGAGTGAAAATACTCTTGTTGGGGTAGATAGAGGGTAGTGGCTCCATCATATGGTGAATCAATCTCAATAACTCGGGAGGCGATATCTAACAACACCTTATGTTTTGTCATCCAATCCACCTCTAAAGGGAGTAAAACCAAATCAGTTTTGATTACCTTACTACCCAACTATATTGGCACAAATCTAATAAATTGATTGGAACCAATCTTTCCCCCAGGGGTAGAGATCATATACTATCCCTGGGCTTGACAAGGATCAAGTCCCACTCAAGCAACACATTTGTTACTAATGAAGTTATGAGTTGCACCGGAATCAAACAAGATAATAACAGGTTTATAATCGATAGAAAATGTACCCGTCATTATGGGGGCTCCTTCTTGAAGTTCCGCAAGGGTGGTGAAATTAACTCGCCCTTGTCGAACTTGCATTACTCACTTCTTTCCCTTGCCCTGATTATTCTGAATAGAATTCTGCCCTTGAAGAGGCTTCTTGGGCCGAGGACAATCCTTAATAAAATGATCCGCACTCCCGCAATTGAAACAACGATAAGCGTTGCTTCTTTGCTGAAATTGTTGAACGTTTGGCCTTGTGCCAAACTATTGCGGCTGTTGTGGAGGCACTGGAGGTCTATATCCTCCTTGCTATTGGGGCGGCCGGAAGACAAATCTGCCAGGTGGGGCATTCCGCTGCAGTGCTCTGAACTATGTGTTGGGAACAACATGATACCTTGGTGACTGAGCACTTGAGGGTCCAGTGGGAGTCTTCCGTTTCTTCTCGGCACGATGTGCCGTGATGCAATCCTCCTGAGTTAGAGCCATATTAACCAACTCACTGAAATTATTAGCCTTAACAAGGTTCAGGCGTTCCTTGAGCTTGGTACTTAGGCCATGACGAAAACGTTCTTGTTTCTTGGCATCATTGTCAGCATGATAGCCTGCATACTGGCACAAATGATTAAAGGTCTGTGCATATTGCAGTACCGTACGGGTGCCTTGGGTGAGTGCCAAGAATTCATTCAACTTCCGCTCCATCAGTCCTTCAGGTATATGATGTGCCCTGAAGGCATTCCGAAATTCTTCCCAGGAGACAACATGGCCATCAGGCTGCATGGCGCAATAGTTATCCCACCAAATACGGGCGGCACCACGAAGTTGCTGGGCGGCGAAGTGAGCTTTGCTCGAGTCCGCACATGGTATAGTAAGAAGGGCGAACATCGATTCCATGGTATGAAGCCAAGCATCGGCATCCAAAGGTTCTTCAGCCTTACTGAAAAATGGGGGCTGAGTACTAAGAAAATCCTGATAACTTGCCACTTGGGGATTGAGGTCATCACGACTTCCTCGTGATTGCTGATGATATTGGTTCTATTGTGCCTACACTAGCAGATTGAGAAGCTCGGTCTGCCAAGCCATAACCTTGGTGAGATTTGGGGGTGGTGGTGGCGGCTGTTGGGAATCGCTAGCCTGGTCTGGCTTGAAACCTTCAGGAGTTCCACGCGTAGCTCCAACCATCTGAAAAACATGGAAGATGTCCATCATATCAGATTATCCTTGCTTCCATTTTCAGAATATATCGCATAGAGAGAAAACATATGAAGATAGCATAACAGACTGACAGATCGATAGATAGCTGAACAGAAACTTGAATTTATAGATCATAACTGGTGGTCTATATATTACAACTTGGTAATCTACCCATTACCATTCAACCATACCTATTCTTGCCACATATAGTACAACAAATGGCCCTTAGGTCATGCTAGTTTACACACTTCCTATGTCGCACCATGGTATACTAAACACATCTAAGATATCGACGACATAGATGAATTAGAAGTCGTCGAGGTTGCCCACAGAAGACTGGCTGCCAGATGAAGAATGGCTGCTGGATGAAGAATGATTGAGCTGAGGATTGGGTTCTAGATCTCCATGTTCCGAATCTATCTCAGATACACCTTCTATTTCCTCAAGTTCTTATTCTGAATCTTCTTCTTCTTCTAACTCATTCGGCACAAGAGGAGGCATTTGTTGTTCTTGGAGCATCTCAATATGTCCAAGGGCGTCACCTAATTCTTGGTTCAAGTCATGGACTTGTTCCTGCAAAAAGTCAATTACGATGTTGCGCTGGAGAATTTGAGCATCACCCTCCAAGATTTGCACCTCCAGATGTCCAATAGTAGTATCCCTTCCAGCAATCCCTTGACCAAGCGAATGAATTTGGTCATCTTTCAGGGTAAGATCCCTATGAAAATCCTGCGGCAGATTCACCATTTCGTCCGTACTCTTTTGCATAAGTGACTGGAAGCGATACTGAGCATTCATATACCTGATTACTGCCTTCAGAGTCTCTTCGGCGAAATTTCCAACTAAATGTCCGAAATAGTTTGTTCTGTAGTTCCACTCAGCATCATGTGCGAAAACTGCCAGAAACAGTCCAATGGGATGGGCTGCAACTTCCTCCGGATGCTGTTCACAAAAAGTAGTAATAGCCTTAAGGGCTGCTACTTCAAAGGTGTCCACAAGATGATATCTGACAACCTCTATCTCAAGAGATTGCCACCCAAGGATAGGATGTTGAGGAACAGTAAAAGTGGCACGGCATCGAGGGACTCCGACCTCAACATACTCACGACCCTTATACTGGGGTGGGTACCGATAGTGAAATATACGAAGTTTATCCCACAAGATTTTTGGAAACCCTTCCCAATATTAAAAAGCGGTGTGAGCATACCCTTCAGCATACCAATAAATCCTCTGAACATCTGTCATCTGAATCAAAAGGATTCAAATGTTAGATTGGGTATAACTTCCTGAAGTTTGATAAAGGTTGTGGAAAGATGTGAATCAGACTTATGGAAATGCTGGAATACACCAAGATAGACATCCAACTGAGAACTCACAAGGTAAATGGAACAAGATATTTGATTCTGGTCACAGCAAGGATGGGAGATCTAGTAGTTATGATAGATTTGGCGGATGAAGCAAGGATACCAAGATACTAAACCCTATGGCTGTATGATCATTTCTAGGCTGCACTTATGGATAACCACACTCTAAATATCCTTATCACAACATAAACACGAGTTTCAATTCACAATTGATTCAAAGATGCATGCATGCACTAACATCCTCACAAACCAAAATAACTGCCCATTAATCTGGGTCTTCCGTAGTTAATTACAGTGGCATAATTGGTACGTCTCTCCCTATAATATCTAGTCGATAATCCTAATTGTTCAGAACCTATCAATTCGTGGTTAGCGTACCTACAGAAAACCACAATATATATCAGGAACCTTTCATGCCAGCATGTCATGAAAGCGTACCCAATCATTATTGTTCACTATAGAAACAACATCTGTACAATTACCGCCATACAAACAACGTTAACATACGTTATCGAAACAACGTATTCACGGAGGTACCGCAAAATGCGGGGGCATGAACAGCAATCGCCATACCCTGCGCCTGACCATATACTCCTAATATAATCAACCTAATTTGATATATTGGCAGCATCTCAAGTAGGCCACTGCTTGAGAAACAGCGTTCGGTTTGCATCACCGACGGGAAGGCTAACTCCCCAGTTAGCTGAGGATCCTTACCTTCTTACCTCATCGTCGAAGATGTCGGTACAGAATGTAAAGTTGGGTTGTGCATAAATTTAAGTTTTGATGGAAAAGTAATGCTAGTAGTTAGAGTTATATACTATAGCCACCTATAATTCCCTTAATAAACATTACCCTAGGGCTTTACGTACTAGGCACAATCCTTAACGAAACCAACGTAGTTTTGCCAAATACTATAAGGCAATTTATATCTCCAGTGTACACTTGTTAGCTCTGATACCAGCTGTGGCAGAACCAACCTGAATTACACTGACTCAAATGCGCTGATCCTTTCTCGGAAGGCATTAAAGGCTCAACCGCACTTCAAATGGTGTAACCCCATGGTCTGTCGGGTAAAGTCACAATAAAACCACCTATCACAGGATCAAAACAAGGTACCTCGCATGAAGGCGAGTCCAGAGATACAACTGCCAACCATTTTTACATCATAGGCATAATATTACATTAGTATTCAAACATCATAGCAAGACCTAGCTAGTACGAATTTGTACAATACTGTTTAGGTTGAAGTATTTGTAGCGGAAAACAAAACGCGACACTACAGATGTCGCACAATGGATGTTTGAGCTAAGCCCATGCTCAAAATCACTCGGAGGGACCTATGTTGGCCGGGGACGGATCCTACTCCACGAACCAACCATCGGGAAGAGCATAGGGCCATGGCACAGGCAGAGTAGAGTCCTCAGGGGGATTACCTGGAACAAAAGTCACAAAGCAAGGCTGAGTATGCTAATACTCAGCAAGGCTTACCCGTTTTATGGTATACTTAGCCATGTAACTAGACTATGAATGCTTTTGATGGTTCTGGGTATAGTTTTCAGCTGAAAAGCAACAAAGAGTAGATCCTTACTTTCAAATTTTAGCTTTCAAGTTCTAGTTGATTATCCATTCTAGGTAAGCAACTATAACTATTCAAGCATGGTAGAATCTTTTAAACAAACATCATCTTTGATAACCATAAGGTTGCTCTTGTTACTCTATGTGGCAAAGGGATCAAGCAGTCTCAATCTTCGCGAGAAACGGATGATTCTGAATCGAATTTCACAACCTTGCAAGGCAAACCTAACTCACACGCTTGGAACATCCAACGATTGTTCCGAAGCAACCGTTTGCCTTTCATTCCGACTCGTGGACTAGTGCCACCACAAGCGACTGTAGGACCATACGCACAACCAATGTGCAGGACGTACGTCTGTAGCGCGACTACATGATCGTACTCCTGTCTGCCTGTGCGAAACGTACTCCTATAGTGTGCGTGACTGTAGGACATACTCTCATCCGCTGCGGAACATACTCCCGCACGTCGGTGCATGTGCGAAAAACCAAATTACGAGTGGTGGGGTGTATGTCCACTCCTCGGGCCGATCGGGTACTAGGCTTACCGCTTACCATATTTCGCGGCATGTGGCTAGTACTTTCAAACGCTTAACCACCGCTACCACACACTGCGACCTTAGCAACTTTTATCAACATAGACGGGGTTTTTACCAAGGTCATGAATCATAATCATAATCACAACCCCGTCCGTCATCCTTATAGTGGTTGCAGAAATGTAAACATTGCAACTCCTATAAAGCTCGCGAGTGACACGGAATCACTCGACTTCTACCAGTCCTATTAGCTTAGCAGCTAGTCGGGCTCTGTTTCTAGTATTCAATACATAGGTTCCTAGAAATATGCAACTAGGGTTTCATTACAATTCCTGGAAACTTAAATGCAAAAGTAGATATATATATTTATAGATATATAAATTGCAGTGTAGTAAAGTAGCAGTTTATGTCCGGGGCTTGCCTTCGTTGGTGGGGTTGGGGTCAGAGATGTCAATATTAAAACTTCCCAAACTAGGGTTCGGGGCTTCAGTTATATCTCCGATAATGTTCCCGAGGTTTTCAGAATTATCCCCTTCTGGTTCCGGGATCAATTGGTAGTCTCCGTCAGCGAGAGTGGTCGAGTCTATATGATATGCAAACATTATAATTGAGAAAAGTTAATATTTTTATTTCACAATAAAGTTGCAATCCAACCAATTGACAAATATAATTTCATAAAGCAGGAATTTTGAAGTCAAACGTACCATGTGTACTTTGATTCAATTATCAAATAAATTGATTTAATTGAATTAAGTTAACAAGTTTGATTTTTATTTTGAAATCCACAAAGGCTATGGCTTTGAATTTTTGTGGGTAGGCTTAATTTTAGCAGGTAAGTTTACGATGAATTTTTCATAATTTTCTGAAAATAGAAACTAATGTATTTGAATTAAGTTCAAACTTTAAGTTTAAGTCTAAACCTTAGGCAAATCAGTGCTATAAATCTTGAAACTTTTATTATGAACTATTCAACTATAGAACCTCATATGGTAAAAAGATTTAAGCTTAAAAACTTTAGTAGCATGCTTGAAAGAATTTAAACCATTTTAAGCTTGATTTGCATAAGTTTTAATTAATTTAAGCTAGAGTTCATTATTGTACTTGAAATTTACACACAAGCTTACTCATACCCTAAACAGGCTACACATCAAAAATCACAAACACTGGAGCTAGCATGCACAAGTTATGCTCAAGATACCCTTTTGTTAAGTTTTAAAATAACTCAAAAAGTATTTGGTTTCAAACCAAACTCTAGCAACAAAAGTTGTAACATTTACTTCAGGGACTCAAATAAAACTAGTTTGGCATTTTTTTGAGATTTCTATAAATTTCTACAAATTTCTAAAATCACTAATTTTGAATTGAGAGGAGGGACTCAAATCTTGCAGCCAGGCCCTCGGAAAGATTTACATCAAAGCAATTGGGTCCTTGCTCATGGGGACAGAGAGGTAGAGATGTGCCAGCCAAATTCCGGCGATGGAGGTCGCCGGCGGCGAGGGGGAACTGACCAGTAATGTTCAGGGGACTAGGGCGGTCCTAGCTAGGGGTGATGTGCAGGTCGGGGTTGGCCGGAGGGGGTAGAACGGCGGTGAACCGAGGCGGCGGCGATGGAGCTCAACCACAGCGGCGGTGTTCCGGCGTGATGGCTCACCGGCGATGGAGCTCCAGGGAAGCAAGATGGTTCGGTTAAGCACCTTGGCGAGGGTCGGGGTGGTCGGGAAGGTAGATCTCCACGGTAGACCGAGGCGGCGGCGGAGAGGTCAGCGGCGACGGTGATGTTCCCGTGATCGATGGCGGTAATGGTCCTGCACACGAGCAGTAGTGAGCCACGAAGGATGCATTGCCGCACGCAATTGAAGCTAACAGCCATGGGCAGGAGGTGACCCACGGCGACCGTGACGACGGCGGAAGAGAAGGTCACCGGCGAGCGTCGGGACGGCAAAATTGGAGCTCAAAAGTAGTCGAGTGAAGGGCGGTGAGCTTCACGGGATCATGGAGAAGCTAGAGGAGGGGTTGTCGTGGATCGGGAGGAGCTGTGGTGGTCTGTCCACGGTGAGCGGAGAGATTGCCGGAGAAGAATTCGAGCGGCGACGGTGGATTTGAAGCTCGATGTGAAGTGCAAGTGCAAGGGAGAGCGAAATGGAGGGAGGGGAAGCTACTGAGTGTTTTATACCAGCAAGGAAGGGTGGGTAAGCATGCACGGGCGCTGGGCACGACGGCGGCAAGGTGGCGGCCGGGCGGAACTTGAGCAGAGGCGGGGCGGCGTGGCACGCGCGGGGAAGAGCTAGAGGGGAGGAGCTAGAGCGGCGGCCGGCCTAGAGGCGACGCAGGAGAGCTACTAGAGTAGAAAATGGCGCCGGCAGAGCGGCAGCGACGGTGAGCAGTGGCGGCGACGGCAAGCAGCGGCTGGCGGCTCGGGCGGCGGCGTAGCGCGCTCGGGGAAAGTCAGCAGGAAGGAGAGGAGGCGGTGGGCAGGCTCGGGGGCGACGCGTGGGGGTCAGGGGTGGCAGGTGGGAGCCTCGGGCGGCGTGGCACGACGGCCTGCGGCCGGGCAGTCGCGCGGCAGAGGGGAAGCAGAGGAGGAAGAAGAACAGGGGGGCAGGGGCTAATTTGCTGTTTCCAAAAATTCTAGGGACCTCACTGTAAACCAACATTTCCCACTAATCTAAAGTTCAAATGAGAAAATGGTCAAAATAAAAGTTGTAGATCTTTTCAAACCCTACAACTTTTATTTAGGGTTCCCATTTCAAAAACTCAAAGGATAGAGCTTTATTTACAAACTTTAAACTCAATTTAAACTTTTCAAAGTTTTTGTCCTTAGTTAAGTAAATTCCATATACTTTTGGACTGAATTGCAAGTTTAGGTAATGTAATGATGACTAACACTTTTACACTTTGAACCCTAGTCAAAATTGGAAGTTACATGTGTAATTCAAATATTTTGCATAAAAGGACTCCTACTTTTGAAAAATTACACATAAGTCCTTATATTCACTCATTCACACAATTACAACCACTTCAATACACACATTACATATTCCTTCCTAGTGTTTTAAAATTTTGATACCTAGGGTGTCACATGTGCAAAATAGGCTGAACTGGTGCAACTAATGCACAAGTTCGTGCAACGAAATCGCGTCAAAATTTTTCACAATGAACACACCAGATCCACCCCGTTGGACCCCAAACTCATGTTTTGCGCTTTTCGGACTGTTTCATTACAGCACGAACTGGGCCGAACTAGTGCAATTAATGCACAAGTTTGTCCAACCAAGTCATGTTAAAAATTTTCAAAACGAACGCACCCGATCCACCCCACTGGATCCCAAACTCATGTTTGGCGCTTTTCAGATCGTTTCGTTACTGCATGAACTTCGGTACAAAACAGGCCGAACTGGTGCCATTTATGCACAAGTTCGTGCAACAAAGTCGTGTTGGAATTTTTTGCAGCAAATGGACCTAGACCACCCCCATTGGAACTTAAACTCATGTTTTGGGACATTTTGGACCGTTTCATTACTGCACGAAAGTCGGGGCAAAACAGACTGAACTGGTACAGTTAGTGCACAAGTTTGTGCAACGATGTCGCATTGGAGTTTTTCGCAACGAGCACACCTGATCCACCCCATAGGATCCCATACTCATGTTTAAGGCATCTCAGACTATTTTGTTACTGCACGAACTTCGGTGCAAAATGGGCTGAACTGGTTAAATTAATGCACAAGTTTGTGCTACAAAGTCGCGTCGCAATTTTTTGTGACGAACGCACCCGATCTATCACATTTAACCCCAAACCCATGTTTTGGCACGTTTCAGAACATTACGTTACTATATGAACTTCGATACAAAACTGTCCAAATTTATGCCACTAATGCACAAATTCATGTCACAAAGTTGTGTTGGAATTTTTTGCAACAAAACGGACCCGATCCACCCCATTGGACCCCAAACTCATATTTTGGGATGTTTCAGACCGTTTCGGTAGTTCATGAAAGTCGGCCTAGAACGGGCTGAACTAGTGCAACTAGTGCACAAGTTTGTGCCACGAAATCGCGTCGGATTTTTTAACGACGAACACACCCGATCCACCCCATTTTAACGCAAACTCATGTTTTGGGGCGTTCACTGTTTTGTTACTGCACGAAAGTCGAGGCAAAACAGGCTGAACTGGTACAATTAATGCAAAAGTTTGTGCAATGAAGTCGCGTCGGAATTTTTCACAACGAGAGCTCCTGATCCAGCCCATTTGATCCCATACTCATGTTTGGTGCGTTTCAGACTATTTTGTTACTGCACGAACTTCACTGCAAAACAGGCCGAATAGATGCAATTAATGCACAAATTCGTGCCACAAAATCGTGTCGGAATTTTTCGCAACAAACGCACCCGATCCAACCCATTGGACCCCAAACTCATGTTTTGAGGCGTTTCAGACCATTTTTTTTACTGCACAAAAGTCGGCGCAGAACGGGCTGAACTAGTGCAACTAATGCACAACTTTGTGCAACGAAGTCACATCGGAATTTTTGGCAACGAACGTACCCGATCCAACCTATTGGATCCCAAACTCATGTTTTGGAGTGTTTCGGACCGTTTCATTACTGCACAAACTTTGGTGCAAAACAGGCTGAACTATTGCCATTAATGCACAAGTTCGTGCCATGAAGTCGTGTCGGTATTTTTTCACAAGGAACGTGCCCGATCCACCAAATTGGACCCTAAACTCATGTTTTGGAGCATTTCGGACCATATCGTACGAAAGTCTGTGCAAAATAGGCTGAACTGGTACAACTATTGCAGGAACTTATGTTTGGCACTTTTGAGACCGTTTTATTACGGCACGAACCGGGCCAAACTAGTACCATTAATGCAAAAGTTCGTGCAACGAAGTCGCGTCAGAATTTTTCAAAATAAATGCACCTGATCCACCCCATTGGACCCCAAACTCATGTTTAGCGCTTTTCGGACCGTTTCATTACTGCATGAACTTCAGTGCAAAACGGGTTGAACTGGTGCCATTAATGCACAAGTTCCTGCAATGAAATCGTGTCGGAATTTATCACAACGAACGTAGCCGATCCACCGCATTTGACCCCAAACTCATGTTTTGGCGTGTGTCAGAACGTTCCGTTACTACATGAACTTTGGTGCAAAATGCGCCAAACTGATGCAACTAAAGTCGTGTCAGAATTTTTCGCAGTAAATGGACTCGATCCACCCCCATTGGATCCCAAAGTCATGTTTTTGGGCGTCTCAGACTGTTTTGTTACTGCACGAAGTTCAGTGCAAAATGTGTCGAACTTGTGCCATTAATGTACAAGTTCATGCAACAAAGTCGCGTCAGAAGTTTTCGCAACGAATGCACCCTATCCACCCCATTGGACCCGAACTCATATTTTGGGGCGTCTCAGATCGGTTCGTTACTGTACGAACTTTGGTGCAAAACAGGTTGAACTGGTGCCAATATTTCACAAGTTCGTGCAATGAAGTCATGTTGGAATTTTTTGCAATGAACGCACTCGATCCACCACATTTGACCCCAAACTCATGTTTGGCGCTTTTTGGACCGTTTCATTATTGCACGAAACAGGCCGAAATAGTGACATTAATGCACAAGTTCGTGCAACTAAGTCATAACGGAATTTTTCACAACGAACGCACTCGATCCACCCTAGGACCCCAAAATCATGTTTGGCACATTTCGGACCGTGCAAAACAGGGCAAACTAGTGCCATTAATGCACAAGTTTTGGGCAACGAAGACATGGCAGAATTTTTTGCAACGAATGCATCCAATCCTCCCAATGAGACCCCGAACTCATGTTTTTGGGTATCTCAGACCGTTTCGTTATTGCATGAACTACAATGCAAAATGGGTTGAACTTGTGCCATTATTGCACAAGTTCGAGCAACGTAGTCATGTCGGAATTTTTCGCAATGAAAGCACCCGATCCACCACATTTGACCCCAAACTTATATTTTGGCGCATTTCGAACCGTTTGGTTACTGAATGAACATTGGTGTAAAACGGGTCGAACTGATGCAATTAATGCACAAATTCGTGCCGCAAAGTCATGTCGGAATTTTTTGCGACAAATGCATCCGATCCACCCCATTGGACCCCAAACTCATGTTTTGGTACTTTTTGGACTGTTTTGTTACTGCATGAACTTCGGTGCAAAATGGGTGTTGGAATTTTTTGCAACGAACGCACCGGATCCAGCCCATTGATCCCCAAACTCATGTTTTGTGGCATCTCGAACCATTTTGTTACTGCATGAACTTCAGTGCAAAACGGGTTGAACTGGTGCCATTAATGCACAAGTTCGGGCAACGAACACGCGTCGGAATTTTTCGCAACGAACGCACCCGATCCACCACATTTGACACCAAACTCATGTTTTGGCGCGTTTCAGAATGTTCTGTTACTACATGAACTTTAGTGCAGTGTGGGCCGAATTGATACAATTAATGCACAAGTTTGTGCCACAAAGTCGAGTCAGAATTTTTCGCAATAAATGCACCAGACCCAACCTATTGGACCCCAAACTCATGTTTTGGAGCGTTTTAGACCATTTTGTTACTACACGAAAGTCTATGCACAACAGGTTGAACTGGTGCAACTAATTCACGAGTTCGTACAATGAAGTCGCGTCGGAATATATCACAACGAACGCACTCGATCCACCCGATTGGACCCCAAACTCATGTTTGGTGCTTTTCGGACTGTTTCGTTACTGCACCAACTGAGCCAAACTAGTGCCATTAATGCAGAAGTTTGTGCAACGAAGTCGCATCAGAATTTTTCACAATGAACGCGCCTGATCCACCCAATTGGACCCCAATCTCATGTTTGGCACTTTTTGAACCATTTCATTGCTGCACGAACTTCCGTGCAAAATGGGGCGACCTAGTGCCATTAATGTACAAGTTCGTGCACCAAAGTCACGTCGGAATTTTTCACAACGAACGTGCCCGATCCACCCTATGGGACCCCAAACTAATGTTTGGCGCTTCCAAACCATTTCATTACTGCACGAACTTCCGTGCAAAACGGGGCGAACTAGTGCCATTAATGCACAAGTTCGTGCAATGAAGTCGTGTCGGAATTTTTCACTACGAACGCACCCGGTCCACCCCATTGGACCCCAAACTCATATTTTGGGGCGTCTTAGACTATTTTGTTACTGCACGAACTTCAATGCAAAACAGGTTGAACTGGTGCCATTATTGCACAAGTTCGTGCAACGAAGTCGTGTCGGAATTTTTTTGCAACGAACGCACCCGATCCACCCCATTGGACCACAAACTCATATTTTGGGGTGTTTTAGACCGTTTCGTTACTGTACGAACTTCAGTGCAAAACATGTTGAACTGGTGCGATTAATGCACAAGTTCGTGCAATGAAGTGGCGTCCGATTTTTTCACAATGAACGCACCCGATCCACCATATTTGACCCCAAACCCATGTTTTGGCGCGTTTCGGAATGTTCCGTTACTACAAGATCTTTGGTGTAAAACGGGCTGAACTGATGCAATTAATACACAAAATTGTGATACAACATCGTGTCGAAATTTTTGCAACAAACGCACTAGATCCAACCCATTGGACCCCAAACTCATATTTTGGGGCCTTTCGGACTATTTCGTTACTGAACAAACTTTGGTGTAAATCGGGCATCGGAATTTTTCGCAACGAACACACCGGATCCACCCCATTGGACCCCAAACTCATGTTTTGGGGCCTCTCGGACCGTCTCGTTACTGGATTAACTTGAGTGCAAAATGGGTTAAATTGGTGCCACTAATGCACAAGTTCCTGCAACCAAGTCGTGTTGGAATTTTTTCACAACGAACGCACCCGATCCACCGCATTTGACCCCAACTCATATTTTGCGTGTTTCGGAACCTTCCGTTACTTCATGAACTTTGGTGCAAAACTGGCCGAACTCATGCAATTAATGCACAAATTCGTGCCACAAAGTCGCGTTGGAGTTTATCGCAAAGAACACCAAACTCATGTTTGGCGTTTTTCGGACCGTTTCATTACTCCACGAACTGGGCCGAACTACTGCCATTAATGCACAAGTTCGTGCAACGAAGTCGCGTCAGAATTTTTCAAAACGGGCATGACCGATCCACCCTATTGGACCCCAAACTCATGTTTGGCGCTCTTCGGACCGTTTCATTAGTGCACGAACTTCCATGCAAAATGCTGCGAACTAGTGCCATTAATGCACAAGTTCATGCAACGAAGTCGCGTCGGAATTTTTCACAACAAACACACCCGGTCCACCCCCATTAGACCCCAAACTCATACTTTGGGGCACCTCAGACTGTTTCGTTACGGCACGAACTTTAGTGCAAAATAGGTTGAACTAGTGCCATTATGGCACAAGTTCGTGCAACAAAGTCGTGGTGGAATTTTTTGCAACGAACGCACCCGATCCACCCTATTGGACCACAAACTCATATTTTGGGCGTCTCAGACCGTTTCATTACTGCACGAACTTCAGTGCAAAACAGGTTGAACTGGTGCCATTAGTGCACAAGTTCGTGCAATGAAGTCGTGTCGGAATTTTTCGCAATGAATGCAACCGATCCACCACATTTGTCCCCAAACTCATGTTTTGGCGTGTTTTGGAACGTTTCATTACTTCATGAACTTTGGTGCAAAACGGGCTGAACTAATGCAATTAATGCACAAAATTGTGCCACAAAGTCGTGTCGGAATTTTTGGCAACAAACGCACTAGATCCAGCCCATTAGACCCCAAACTCATGTTTGGGGCATTTCGAACTGTTTCGTTACTGCACGAACTTCGATGCAAAATGGTCGTCGGAATTTTTAGCAACGAACACACCGGATCCACCCCATTGGACCCCAAACTTATGTTTTGGGGCCTCTCGGACCGTTTTGTTACTGGATTAACTTCAGTGCGAAATGGGTTGAACTGGTGCCATTAATGCACAAGTTCCTTCAATGAAGTCGTGTTGGAGTTTTTCATAACGAACGCACCTGATCCACTGCATTTGACCCCAAACTCATGTTTTGGCGTATTTCGGAACATTTCGTTAGTACACAAACTTTTCGGTGCAAAATGGGTTGAACTGGTGCCATTAATGCACAAGTTTGTGCCACAAAGTCATGTTGGAATTTTGCGGAACAAACGCACCGGATCCACCCTATTGGTTCCAAAATTCATGTTTTAGAGCATTTCAGACCATTTCATTACTGCACAAAAGTCTGTGCAAAACAAGCTAAACTTGTGCAACTAATGCACAAGTTCGTGCAACGAGTCGCATTGAAATTTTTCAGAACGAACACACTCGATCCACCCCATTGGACCCTAAACTCATGTTTGGCGCTTGTCGAACCGTTTCATTACTGCACGAACTGTGGCGAACTAGTGCAATTAATGCAGAAGTTCGTGCAACGAAGTCGCGTCACAATTTTTCACAACGAACGCACCCAATCCACCCTAGGACCCCAAACTCATGTTTAGCGCTTTTCGGACCATTTCATTATTGCACGAACCGGGCTGAAATAGTGATATTAATGCACAAGTTCGTGCAACGAAGTTGCGTCGGAGTTTCTCACAACGAACGCACCCGATCCACCCAGGACCCAAAAATCATATTTGGCGGTTTTTGGACTATTTCATTACTGCACGAACTTCCGTGCAAAATGGGGCCAACTAGTGCCATTAATGCATAAGTTCGTCCAACGAAGTCACGTTAGAATTTTTTGCAATGAACGCATCAGATCCTCCCTATGGGAGCCTGAACTCAAGATTTTGGGTGTCACAGACCGTTTCATTACTACATGAACTTCAATGCAAAACGGGTTGAACTGGTACCATTAATGCACAAGGTCGTGCAACGATGTCGCGTCGGAATTTTTCGCAATGAACGCACCCAATCCACCACATTTGACCCCAAACTCTTGTTTTGGCGCATTTCAGAACGTTCCATTACTAGATGAACTTTGGTACAATTAATGCACAAGTTCGTGCCACAAAGTCGTGTCAGAATTTTTCGCAAGAAATGCACTCGATCGACCCTATTGGACCCCAAACTCATGTTTTGGAGCATTTCAAACCATTTCGTCGTGGAGGATTATTGGGCAGTCGGGGTAGACTGTTACTTCACAAAAGTCAATGCATAATAGGCTGAACTGGTGCAACTAATGTACAAGTTCGTGCAACGAAGTCGTGTCAGAATTTTTCACAAATGAACGCACCCAATCCACCCCATTGGACCCCAAACTCATGTTTTTGGGCGTCTCAGACTTTTTGTTACTGCACGAACTTTAGCGCAAAATGGGTTGAACTAGTGCCATTAATGCACAAGCTCATGCAATGAAGTTGCATTA
This sequence comes from Panicum hallii, assembly GCF_002211085.1. Taxonomy (NCBI): domain Eukaryota; kingdom Viridiplantae; phylum Streptophyta; class Magnoliopsida; order Poales; family Poaceae; genus Panicum; species Panicum hallii. The sequence continues at coordinate 44,491,569 of NC_038050.1, read as the reverse complement.
GAATTTTTCACAACGAACGCACTCAATCTACCTAATTCGACCCGAACTCATGTTTTGGGCATCTCAGACCATTTTGTTACTGCACAAACTTCAGTGCAAAATGGGTTTAACTAGTGCCATTAATGCACAAGTTCGTGCAACGAAGTCGCTTCGGAATTTTTCACAATGAATGCACCCGATCCACCCCATTAGACCCAAAACTCATGTTTTTGGGCATCTCAGACTATTTCGTTACTGCACGAACTTCAGTGCAAAATGGGTTCAACTGGTGCCATTAATGCACAAGTTCGAGCAACAAAGTCGAGTCAGAATTTTTTGCAGCGAACGCACCCGATCCACCCCATTCGACCCCGAACTCATATTTTGGGGTGTCTCAGACCGTTTCGTTACTGCACGAACTTCAATGCAAAATAGGTTGAATTGGTTCTACTAATGCACAAGTTTGTGCAACGAAGTCGCATCATAATTTTTGCAATGAACACATGCGATCCACCACATTTGACCCCAAACTCATGTTTTGGCACGTTTTGGAACGTATTGTTACTAGATGAACTTTGGTGCAAAATGGCCCGAACTGATGCAATTAATGCACAAATTCGTTCCACAATATCATGTCGGAATTTTTCGCAACAAACGCACCCAATCCACCCTATTGGACCCCAAACTCATGTTTTGGGACCTTTCCGACTGTTTCGTTACTGCACGAACTTTGGTGCAAAACGGGTGTTAGAATTTTTTGCAACGAACACAACGGATCCAGCCTATCGGACCCCAAACTCATGTTTTGGGGCATCTCACAGCATTTCGTTATTGCACGAACTTCAGTGCAAAATGGGTTGAGTGCAAAACGGGTTGAACTGGTGCATTTAATCCACAAGTTCGGGCAACTAAGTCACGTCAAAAAATTTCGCAATGAACGCACCCGATCCACCACATTTGACTCCAAAACTCATGTTTTGGCGTGTTTCAGAACGTTCCGTTACTACATGAACTTTGGTGCAAAACGGGCTGAAATGATGCAATTAATGTACAAGTTCATGCCACAAAGCCGTGTCGGAATTGTTCGCAACAAATGCTCCCGATCCACCACATTGGACGCCAAACTCATGTTTGCCGATTTTCGGACCGTTTCATTACTGCACGAACCGGGCAGAACTAGTGCCATGAATGCACAAGTTCATGCAATGAAGCTGTGCCAGAATTTCTCACAACGAACACTCCCGATCCACCCCATTGGACCCCAAACTCATGATTGGTGCTTTTCAGACCATTTCATTACTGCACGAACTTTCGTGCAAAATGCAACGAAGTCACCTTACAATTTTTCACAACGAACGCACCCGATCCACCCTATGGGACCCCGAACTCATGTTTTGGGGCGTCTCAGACCGTTTCATTACTGCACGAACTTCAGGGCCAAACGGATTGAATTGGTGCCACTAATGCACAAGTTCGTGCAATGAAGTTGCGTCAAAATTTTTCACAACGAACGCACCCGATGCACCACATTTGACCCCAAACTCATGTTTTGGTGCGTTTCGTAATGTTCATTTGCTACATGAACTTTGGTGCAAAACAGGCTGAACTAATGCAATTAATGCATAAATTCATGCCACAAAGTCGTGTTGGAATTTTTTGCAACAAACGCACCCGATCCACCCCATTGGACCCACTTTGGTTTTGGGGCATTTGAGACTGTTTCGTTGCTGCATGAACTTTGGTGCAAAACGGGCGTCGGAATTTTTCGCAACAAACGCACCGGATCCACCCCTTTGGACCCCAAACTCATGTTTTGGTGCATCTCGGGCCGTTTCGTTACTGCACGAACTTCAGTGCAAACGCACCCGATCCACCCTATGGGACCCTAAAATTATGTTTGGTGCTTTTTGGACCATTTCATTACTACACGAGTCGGGCCAAACTAGTGTCATTAGTGCACAAATTCGTGCAACAAAGTCACGATGGAATTTTTCACAACGAACGCAGACGATCCACCCCATTGGACCCCAAACTCAAGTTTGGCGTTTTTCAGACCGTTTCATTACTGCACGAACTTTCGGGCAAAACGGGGCGAACTAGTGCCGTTAATGCACAAGTTCATGCAATGATGTTGCTTAAGAATTTTTTTGCAACGAACGCATCAAAGCCACCCCATTGGACCCCAAACTCGTGTTTTGGGGCCTCTCAGACCGTTACGTTACTGCATGAACTTCAGTGCAAAACGGGTTGAACTTGTGCCATTAATCCACAAGTTTGGGCAATGAAGTTGAGTCGAAATTTGTCGCAAAACGCACCCGATCCACCACATTTGACCTCAAACTCATGTTTTGGTGCGTTTCGGAACATTCCGTTACTACATGAACTTTGGTGCGAAACGGGCCGAACCAATGCAATTAAGGTACAAATTCGAGCCACAAAATCGTGTCATAATTTTTCGCAATAAACCCACCCGATCAAGGTTTTGGGGCGTTTCAGACCGTTTTGTTACTGCACAAAAGTCGACGCAGAACGGGCTGAACTGGTGCAGCTAGTGCACAAGTTTGTGCAACGAAGTTGCATCGGAATTTTTGGCAACGAACGTACCCGATCCACTCGATTGTAACCCAAACTCATATTTTGGAACATTTCGAATGTTTCGTTACTACATGAACTTCACTGCAAAATGGGTTAAACTGGTGCCACTAATGCACAAGTTCGTGCAATGGAGTTGCGTCGGAATTTTTCGCAACGAATGCACCCGATGCACCACATTTGACCCCAAACTCATGTTTTGGTGCGTTTTGGAATGTTCCATTGCTCCATGAACTTTGGTGCAAAACAGGCTGAACTGATGCAATTAATGCATAAATTCGTGCCACAAAGTCGTGTTGGAATTTTTTGCAACAAACGCACCCGATCCACCCCATTGGACCCACTCTGGTTTTGGGGCATTTGAGACTGTTTCGTTGCAGCACGAACTTTGGTGTAAAACGGGCGTCGGAATTTTTCGCAACAAACGCACCGGATCCACCCCTTTGGACCCCAAACTCATGTTTTGGGGCATCTCGGGCCGTTTCGTTACTGCACAAACTTCAGTGCAAAACGGCTTGAACCGGTGCCATTAATGCACAAGTTCGTGCAACTAAGTCGTGTCTGAATTTTTCACAACGAACGCAGCCGATCCACCACATTTGACCCCAAACTCATGTTTTGGCATGTTTCAGAACGTTCCATTACTACAGAACTTTGCACAAAATGGGCCGAACTGATGTAATTCATTCAAAAATCCGTGCCACAAAGTCGTGTCGGAGTTTTTTGCAACAAACCTACCCAATCCACCCCATTGTACCCCAAACTCATGTTTTGGAGCATTTCAGACTGTTTCGTTACTGTACAAATGTCAGCGCAGAATGGGCTGAACTTGTGTAACTAATGCACAAGTTTGTGAACCGAAGTCGTATCAGAATTTTTAGCAACGAGCGTACCCGATCCACACCATTGGACCCCAAACTCATGTTTTAGAGCGTTTCGGACCGTTTCGGTACTGTACAATAGTCGGTGCAAAATGGGTTGAACTGATGCCATTAATAAGTTTGTTCCACCAAGTCGTGTCGTAATTTTTCGCAACAAACGCACCCGATCCACCCCATTGAACCCCAAACTTATGTTTTGGAGCATTTCAGACCATTTCATTGTTGCACGAAAGTCGGTGCAAAATAGGGTGATGTGGTGCAACTAATGCACAAGTTTGTGCAACAAAAATAACACTCTGATTTAATTTCACAACTTATGTTTTATCCTTATAGCAAATATGCTATAAAATAAATAAAAATAGCAATGTAATATTAAGATCTATTTATATCAAAAGTTTTACACTGGGTCTTGTGCTGCATTTTTGTGAACATGTTATGCTACTCAAAAGTAACACTCTGATTTAATTTCATAAATTTTCATAAATTAGAACTATTATTCATGAATTATCTTTTAATCTAAGCCTAAATTCATAACTCAAGCTACTCTAGGGTACTGATACTCAAAATTTTATCATGGATTACACATGCTGCAAGAAGCTTAGAGTAAATTTTACAGCTATAAATACTAACAGATTCACCCTTAAATAAATCCTAAAGCTATCATCAATATAAAACAAAGACACTTAAACATCATAGCTAGGAAACAGTTCTGTGTCTAAAAATTTTACATAAAGCTATACATGAGACACACATCCTATGTTTCAAATTTCAACAACAGCATAGCTATGGATCACAAGATCTAATTAGCACACCCATTTCCTAGTATTTATTCTAATTCAAAATATTCACTTATTCAGCTCAAGGTTGTCACATAAAAGTTGTAGCGTTTACTTCAAAAATTCAAACAAAACTGGTTTGACATTTTTCTGAATTTCCTACGAATTCATACAAATTTCTAAAGATCACTGATTTGAATTGAAGGGAGGGACTGGAATCTTGCAGTCAGGCCCTTAGAAAGATTTAGAGTACTGCAATCAAGTACTTGGCTCATCGAGGAAGAGAGCCGAGACTTGCCAGCTAAATCCAGGCGACGGTGGTCGCCGGCGGCGAGGGGGAACCGGCCAGGAAGGACCAGGGGGCTAGCGCGGGCCTTGCTGGGGGTGATGTGATGGTCGGGGTCGACCGGAGGGGGTGGAACGACGGCGACCTGAGGTGGCAGCGATGGAGCTCGACTACGGCGGCGGTGTTTCGGCTTGGGGGTTCACTGACGGTGGTCCAAAGGTTGGGGAGAAGCTCGAGGGGAGCAATGTGGTTCGATTGAGCACCTTGGCGAGGGTTGGGGTGGTCGGAAAGATAGGTCCCCACGGCAGACCGAGGCGGCGGCGGAGAGGTCGACGGTGACGGCGATGCTCCGGCGATCAACGTCGGCGAAGGCCCTGCGCACGAGCATCGATGAGCCACGGGTGATGCACTGCTGCATTCAATTAAGGCTAACGGCTACGGGAAAGAGGTGACCAACGGTGACCGTGACGATGGTGGAGGAGAAGAACAACGGCGAGTGTCGGGAAGGCTAAACTGGAGCTCAAAGAAGTCGAGTGAGGGGTGGCGAGCTTCACAGGGTCAAGGCGAAGCTATGGAAGGGGCTGTTGTGGATCGGGAAGAGCTAGGGTGGTCTGCCCATGGTGAGCAGAGCTCGTCGGAGATGAAGAGCGGGCGGCGATGGTGGATCCGGGGCTCGGGGTGAAATGCGAATGCAAGAGAGAGCAAATTGGAGGGAGGGGAAGCTACTGAAGGTCTTGGATCAGAGAAGAAAGGTGGGGGGGCACGCATAGCGCTAGCCACGACGGCGGCGAGGTGGCGGCCGGGCAGAGGTGGGGCGGCGTGGCGCGCGCGGGAGAAGGCCAGAGGAGAGGGGTTAGGGCGGCGGCCGGCCTGGGGGGCGACGCGTGGGAGCTGCCAGAGGCAGGAGGTGGCGCCGATAGAGCTGCAGCGGCGGTGAGCGGCGGCGGCCTGCTGCGCGTCAGAGGGGGAGCAGAGGAGGAAGAAAGGGGGGGGGGGGCGCCAGGGGCTGAGGTGTAAACTCCAAAAACTCCAGGGACCTCACTGTAACACAAAATTTCCCACTATTCTAAAGCTCAAATGAGGAAATGGTCAGAACAAAAGTTGTAGAACTTTTCAAACCCTACAACTTTTATTTAGGGTTCAAATTCACAAACCCAAAGGATAGAGCTTTATTTTGAAATTTTGGACTCAATTCAAACTTTATAAGGTTTTTGTCCTTATTAGGGTAAATTTCATGTATTTTTTGGACTTAATTGTAAGTTTTATGTAATGCAATGATGAATAACACTTTTACACTTGGACCCCTAGTAAGAATTGGAAGTTACATTTGTAATTCAAATATTTTGCATAAACGGACTCATATTTTTGAAAACTTACACATAAGTCCTTATTTCCACACATTCACTCAATTTCACTCAATTCAATACATACATTACACATTCTTTTCTAATGTTTTACAATTTTGACACCTAGGGTGTCACAACCTCCCCCCCAAAAAGGAATCTCATCACGAGATTGGCGAACTCCAGGCTAATAATCTGAAGTTATAGGAATGACATAACTTGGAAGATGGGTACCTAAGGAGTTTTAAGGAATTCAGGGAAGTTCTTCTGAAGATAGTCCTCAGTTTCCCAGGTGGCTTCTTCTATGGTATGGTGGTCCCACAAGATCTTATACATCTTAACTTTCTTTCTTCTAGTGACTCTCTCCTTGGTATCTAGAATTTGAAGGGGTTGTTCGACATAAGATAGATCAGGCTCGATCTCGATGGCTTGTTGTTCAATGATCTCCGTAGGTACTTTGATGCATTTCTTGAGTTGGGATATATGAAAGACATGATAAATGGCGGTCAACTGAGAAGGAAGATGAGCTATAACATTCAGGTAATTAGAAATATAGACACTAGGTTTTGGTGTGAAATATGTATGCTTGCTATGGTATATGTGAGTAGTACAAAGGACTAGGGGTATAATTGTAATTTCTGTAAAATATAGGTCCTTGAGTGTTAATTGGGTAAAATGGGAGATAGCTTTAAAACCTAGGATAAATATAATACTTGGTGTCAAATTTATATTACCATAGGAAAGAAAGTGTAAAATATAGGTTAAATCCTAAGGAAAATAAGCCTTTAAGTTAAAACAGGGACCTATTTGTGATTAAAACAATAATAGGGCTTTTTATGTAAAATAGTTGAAGTGCAAAAGTAACTTTCATGTTTACTTAAGGGCTAACATATAAGAATACAAGTCATCATGACATCCCCTGAAAACTTGCAAATGTATCTAAAATTTGATCAAATCCACCTTGGTCAGGACAAAAGCAATTCAAATTCTACTTTTGTTCAAAATTTAAACATGCAAAGCTATAAACTTTGTATTTTTGTACTTGAACCTTAAAGCAATATTGTAGAGCTTGAAAAACTCTACAACTTTCATTTTGGGATTTTTCTAGGAAAACCACTAGATCAGTGGGAAATCTTTCTTTATCGTGGGGTCCCTGAAGTTTTTGGTTTTCACAAACAGGTCGCCCGGACCCCCTATCTCTTCTTCTTCCCCGAGCACGTGCTCTGCTCTGTTCCTCTACTGCCGCTGGCAGTCCTTCGCCCATGGCCGCTGCCCTGCCGCCGTCGCCGTGCCACCTCCTGCTGGGGTGAACCCCACGCATCGTCCTCCCCCTGCCCCGGCCCTGTTCCCCTTCCCTGCTGCCATCTCGCGCGCGTGCCACGGCGTCCCGAGCCACCCGCCGGCCGCCACGCACCTCACCACCATCGCCAGCTCCTGCTCGCACATGTAACGCCCCTCCTGGCCTTAAGGCATGCTCAATTGTTACTTTGCGACTTGCTTTACTACCCCGAGCACCCTAGGCCGCAGCATTTCCTCTTTCCCGAGCTTGATCCCTCACCGGACCTCCGCCGCCCCTTCTGGCCACCGTCGCCAGTCGCTATCGCTCCCTCTGAACTTTTATCCAGTGCTTCCCCAGCATCGCAGTGATCCACTAATGCTCTACAGCCCATCCAGTTTTGCCCTTCCGCTTCCAAGTCCCGTCTTCCACAGCTCCGGCTAGCTCGAGCTCTGCCGCCGCCCTCGGCTCACCGTGGGCAGCTCACTCCGAGCCTTCCTCTGCCACTACAACCCCTCAGCTAGCACTACATCAACCCCGTGAAGCTATACGACCCCTTCGTTTGTTCCCTAGTGCACTGCATCACCTTCCCGACGCTCGCCGGCGTCTACCTCCGCCGCCACCGCCACTGTCTTCGCCGGTCACCCCTAATCCGAAGTGTATGCTCCCAATTGACGGCACCAATACCTTCCCCACGGCTCACTGATGCTTGCGCGCAGGTTCTTCACCGGTGTTGGCCGCCGGAGCACCGCCATCGTCGTTGACCCCTCCGCCTTTACTTCGGGCTCTCGTCGAGATCCTCTTTCCCGACCACCGCAACCCTCGACACATGGTGCAATCGAACCGCCGTGAGCCCCTAAGACTTTCCCTTCCCCCGGACCTCGCCGCCGGTGACCCCCTTCGCCGGAACATGGCCGTCCATCCCCTGCTCCCCTTCTGCCTCTGGCCGAGGACCTCGGGTTTCGAAGGATTGAAAACTCAGGGGGCTATCTGCAACGCTTCAGACACATATGAATAGTGCTAGAAGGACCTCCTAGTGTTATTTATGCTGTCACTTTGAAATTCTATATCAATTCAGACAAAAATCATAAAAATGCAAACTAAAGTTTGTTGCAATCCTTATTTTAAAATCTACAACTTTCCTTAAGGATTGACTTTCAGTTTCTGTATAGTTTGTGCTTTAATTTAAATACTAAGTTTAAGTAGTTGTAGGCTAAGAAAATGCATAATAAATGGCAGAAAAATGATAAAAATGAGAAACCAATTGCATTAATCTTGTTTTGACATATATTACTTAGGAAAAATAATTAACCTACTGTTTGTATAATAAATTCTTAATGTGTGAGTTTAATTATGAATAATACCTATTTAACCTTGTATATTTAATATCTGTGGTTTTAAATGTACAAAAATCATGAAAATATTTTGAGGTATTATTCTTGAGTAGTATAGCCTATCCTTAAATTTTCAATCTAGGGTCAAGTGCAAATCAATCCAAAACAATTAGAACATACTATGATAAGTCCATAGTTTAATAATAACCTAGAGTTAGTATAAATGATTAGCAGAACAAATAAATAGAGTTGTTAAATATAATTAGTTTAAATATTTGAAACCAACCTAACCTGTTACCTCATGCCATTAGTTAAATAATTTAGGGTAATCACCCCTATTACTTAATGTAACTAGGTAAAATAATTAATACCCGATAAATGACTGCCCAGTAGAGAAGTAAATGATATGCGCAATAGGTGAATTATATTTTCATTGGATTGCAACTTTATTGTGAAGTAAAGTATAATAATACGCATTCCTTAACTTATAACTTTGCATATCATGTAGACTCGACCACTCTCGCCGACGGTGACTACGAGCTCATCCCGGAACAAGGAGTGGAACCAGCTGAAGACCCCGGGAACGCTGTCAAAGATCTAACTGAAGCTCCGAACCAAAGTTCGGAAAACTTTGACTCTACTGGCCCCAACCCTACGCAAGAAGGCAAGCCCCGGACATAACCCCTACTTTATTTACACTGCAAACTATATTATTTATAGCTATCTATGCATTACGTTCTTAGGAATTATATGGGAAACCCTAGTTACATTTTCCTAGGAACCAATGTATTGAATACTAGCATTTGAGTCCGAATAGCCGCTCTACTAATAGGACCGGTAGAAATCGTGTGATTTCCTATTACTCGCGCGATATAGGAGTTGTAATGTTTGCATTCTTGTAATCACTATAAGGATGACGGACGGGAATTTTGTGAGGTATCATGGTTGAGATGATACCCCATCTGTGTTGTTGAATTTGATAAGGTCGCAGTGTGTGGTAGCGGTGGTTAAGTGTTTGAAAGTACTAGCCACATGCCGCGAAATATGGTAAGCGGTAAGCCTAGTAACCAATCGGCCCGAGGAGTGGACATAGCTCCCACCACTTGTAATTTAGTTTTTCCTGTTACTCGATTCGACGTGTGGGAATACGTGTTGCCGGGCAACCAGGAGTACGATCGCGTAGTCGCTCTACAGACGTACGTCCTGCACATTGGATGTGCGTGTGGTCCTGCAGTCGCTTATGGTGGATCTGATCCACGAGTCAGAAAGAAAGGCAAATGGTTGCTTCGGAACAATCGTTGGATGTTCCAAGTGTGTGAGTTACGTTTACCCTTGCAAGATTGAAATTCGATTCAAGAATCGTCCGTTTCTCGCGGAGATTGAGACTGCTTGATCCCTTCACCACATAGAGTAACAAGGGCAACTTTATGATTATCAAAGATGATGTTTGGCTAAAGTTTCTACCATGCTTGAGTAGTTATAGGTGCTTTTCTAGAATAAGTAATCACCTAGAACTTGAAAGCTAAATTTTGAAAATTAAGGATCTACTCTTTGTTGCTTTTCAGCAGATAATTGTTACCCACAACTATTAAAGCTTTCATAAGTCTAGTTACATGGCTATGTATACCATGAACGGGTAAGCCCTGCTGAGTATTAGAATACTTAGTCTTGCGTTGTGACCTTTTGTTCAGGTAATCCCCCTGACGACTCTGCTCTGCCTATGCCGTGGCCTTACCCTGTGCCTGATGGTTGGTCCGTGGAGTGGGACCCGTCCCCGGCCAACGTAGATCCCTCTGAGTGATATCATGCCAGGGCTAGCATGATATCCGAACTGACGACGTGTACAGGGCTCGTGTTTTAAAACTCCGTTGCATGACTTGAAACTTAAGACTGTTTTGTAATAATTGCCATCAGTTGGAAACTGATGTTACTTTTAAACTCTCACGTAATATACTTGCCTGTGATGTAAAATGTGATGGCTCTTGTATCTCTGGACTCATCTTCGTGCGAGGTACCTTGTTTGATCCTGCATTCGGTGGTTCGTCGGGACGTTACCCGACAGGCCAAGGGATTATACCGTTTGAAGCATGTTGGAGCCCGCAAGAGTGGACTCGCGTACTTGAGCTGGTGTAATTCAGATTGGTTCTGCCACAGCTGGTAGCAGAGCTAACAGGTGTACACTTGAGATATGAAATGCCTTAAAAATATTTTTAGTATAAAATTTGACCAATAAAGTATTTTGCAAAACTACGTTGGGTTTGTTAAGGCTTGAGCTTAGTACGTAAAGCCCTAGGGAGATATTTAAGGAAATTAGAGGTGGCTATAGTATAGGTATGTATATAACTTTAACTCCTAGCATTACTTTTCCGTCAAAACTTAAATTTATGCACAACCCAACTTTATATTCTGTAACGACATCTTCGATGATGAGGTAAGAAGGTAAGGATCCTCAGCTAACTGGGGAGTTAGCCTTCCCGTTGGTGATGCGAACCGAACGTTGTTTCTCAAGCAGCGGCCTACTTGAGATGCTGCCAATATATCAACTTCGGTTGATTATATTGGGAGTATATGGTTCGGCGCAAGGTATGGCGATTGCTGTTCATACCCCCGCATTTTTGCGGTACCCTCGTGAATATGTTGTTTCGATAACGTATGCTAACGTTATCTGTACGGTGGTAATGGTACAGATGCTGTTTCTATAGTGAACAGTAATGATTGGGGATGCTTTCATGACATGCTGGCATGAAAGGTTCATTGGATATATATTGTGGTTTTCTGCAGGTACACTAACCACGATTACGAAATTAGGACGGATAGGATTTATCGACTAGTTATTAGTGAGAGACGTATGTATTATGCCACTGAAACTAACCATGTAAGTCCGGAGATATTCGGCAATTGTTTTGGTTGTGAGGTCGAATAGTACGTGCATGCATAATACAATAACCAACAAAATGAGTGTTTGAATTTGTTTTTCTAAGGATAGGAAACATGTTAGTTAATCTTAGTAAGGTTTCAATAGAATCTTTTAGTTGAGTACCTTAAGTATCCATCTGATTTCCAGCCTTTGCTGTTATCAGAATCAATTGCCTCATCCTATTTATCTTGTGAGTTCTTAGCAAGGTAAATATGTCTTACCATTTGCATTCTTGTCGCAGATGGCCGCTCCTTCGAATGTCTTTTGGAATCATGAAGGGCACCTTCACACTAATGCCTTGCATTGGGAAGGTTTTCCTTGTCTTCTGTGGGAATCCTTAAGTCTGTTCCATTACACCGAGCCTCCTCAATATGATGGAGTGGAGTATCGAGAAGAAGGCGTTCCTCGATGCCAGGTTAGGATGACGATTCCTCAATATCCTTTCCGTTCCTAGTGGCAGCCTATAGAAGTTGATGTGGTGGGGTATCATCTTGTTGATACCATCGAGACTGCTGCTCTGGAGGCTATCAATATCTTCTGCAACCAGCATCCAATGGAGGTTGCTGCGTATCCTATTGGTCTGTTCCCTGCTATAGACTCCGGTGATCCAGAATGGAACTTCCGGATAGACCATCTTGGTCACTTGTTGGGAGATCTTGCTGAAGAAACGGTCCGTAATGTCACCAGGTTTATGAATGTTCAACACCATTATCAGATTTTGTTGCTCCGTGGCATGGTCAGTTGACTAATGTAGCTCAAAGTCACTATCGGAATGCTGACCGTCAAGTCACTCAGATAGTGGAGCTACAAGCCTTGGTGACTCAGAAGGATGAGATCATCGCAGCACGGGATGAGACTATCCTTCATCGAGAAGATCAGATCAATGAGAGTGATGCTATCATCACTCAGCGTAATACAATCATTGAGTTCCTTCAGGAACAAATCCATGATCTGATCCTTGAGGCCGACGATGACCAGGCCCACATTGAAGAACTGCAGCAGCCACCAGTACCTCCCGTTGCACCCCCAGTACCTGGAGATGGAGAAAAAGATCTGGAAGAAATTGAGAGAGTCTCAGATCTTGACTCCGAGCATGGAGATCCGGAGCCCAATCCTTAGCCAGATTACTCTTCATCTGGCAGTCAGTCTTCTGTAGGCAATTTTGACGATTTTTGGTTGTCAAATCGCCGACTCTCTAGATGTAACTTGTGTAAAGTGTAATAACTCAGGTAGTAAGTAGCTTGTTTAGACCTTGTGCCATTTGATGTATTATAGATGGCCTGTGTATGGATCCTTTTAATGTACGATGTTAAGGATAGCCAGAATCTGCGATGTAATATAAGCCTTGTGTTTCATCATCTTGTTCCAATATCTTTATCTTCTGAAATGAGATGATTGAATGGAATATATGTATTGTTTATCTGAGTGGTGTACCTTCTGAAATTGGGAGTAAGGCTATGTGGTTAATAATGGATATCTCCTTTGTTTCAGATGGTTGGAGCCACGCACGGAACCCCGGAAGGCTTCCGGGCAGATCAGGCCAGCGGTTCTCAACAACCGCCACCACTACCTCCAAATCTAGCTGAGGTTATGGCTCGGCAGACCGAACTTCTCAATCTGCTGGTACAAGCACAGCAGAACCAACAGCGTCAGCAACCACGAGGAGGTCGTGATGAACCTCAGGTGGCAACCTACCAAGATTTCTTCAGTACTCAGCCTCCGCTATTCACCAAAGCTGAGGAGCCCCTGGATGCCGATGCTTGGCTTCGCCCCATTGAATCTAAGTTTGCTCTTCTTATGATTCCATGTGCGGACTCTAGCAAGGCTCACTTCGCTACCCAACAACTACGCGGAGCCGCCCGTATTTGGTGGGATAACTACTGTGCCATGCAAGCTGAGGGCCACGTTATCTCCTGGGAAGAATTCTGGAATGCTTTCAGGGCACATCATATACCAGAAGGACTGATGGAGCAGAAACTGAATGAGTTCTTGGCACTTACCCAAGGCACCCACACAGTACTACAATATGCACAGGCTTTTAATCACCTGTGTCAGTACGCGGGCTATCACGCAGATAATGACGCCAAGAAGCAGGACCGCTTCCGTCGGGGCTTGAGCACCAAGCTCAAAAACGTCTGAACCTTATAAAGGCAAATACCTTCAGCGAGCTGGTTAATATGGCCCTGACTTAGGAGGATGCATCACGGCACACCGTGCCGAAAAGAAGCGAAAGATTCCTACCGGACCCGCGGGCGTTCAACCCTCGCGGTATCGATTTGTTCAGAATGCACCGCCTAGAGCGCCACAGCGGAACGCTCCGTTTGGCAGACTGGTTTTCAGGCTGCCTCAGCAACAACGAGGGCATAGACCTCCTGTACCTTCGCAACAACCACAACAATCGGGCCTACGGCCAAATATTCAACAAGTCCAACAGAGAAGCAGCAATTATCGCTGTTTCAATTGCGGAAGTGCGGATCATTTTATCAGAGATTGTCCGCAGCCCAAGAAACCTAACCAGGGACAGAGTTCCAATTAGGGTATCCAGAATAAGGGCAAGAGGCCGATGATGCAAGTCCGGCAAGGGCGAGTTAACTTCACCACCCTTGCAGAACTTCCGGAAGGAGCCCCCATCATGTCGGGTACATTCTCTTTTCACCACAAACCAGTTGTTACATTATTTGATTCAGGAGCAACTCATAGTTTTATTAGTAACAACTGTGGTACCCGGATAGGACTTGATCTTTGTCCAACCCAGGGGTCATATATGATTTCCACCCCTGGAGGGAAGATTACCTCTAACCAAATGGTTAAAAGTGTGCCAATTAAGTTAGGTAGCAAAGAAATCAAAACTGATTTGGTGTTGCTAAATTTAGAGGGTATTGATGTTATACTAGGGACAAATTGGATGACAGAACATAAGGTATTGCTAGATATCTCTTCCCGAGTTATCGAGATTGATTCACCATATCATGGGGCCACTACCCTCTATCTGCCTCAGCAAGAGTATCTGCACTCTTGCACTTATACCATCACAGACATCAAAGTAAAAGATATTCCTGTAGTCTACGAGTATCCTGATGTCTTTCCCGATGACTTGCCTGGAATGCCACCAAATAGAGACATCGAGTTCATCATTGAACTTCAACCTGGCACCACTCCTATTTCCAAGAGGCCATATCACATGCCTCCAAATGAATTGGCTGAACTAAAAATCCAACTCCAAGATCTTCTTGATAAGGGTTTTATACGCCCAAGTGCTTCACCTTTGGGTTGTCCGGCTCTCTTTGTGAAGAAGAAGGACAATAGCCTAAGGTTATGTGTCGATTATCGTCCACTCAATGCGGTCACTATCAAGAATAAGTATCCTCTTCCCCGCATTGACATTTTGTTCGATCAATTAGCTGGAGCTAAGGTCTTTTCTAAGATTGACTTACGCTCTGGCTATCATCAGATTAAAATCAAGCCTTGTGACATTCCAAAAACGGCTTTCTCGACCAGATATGGATTATATGAATATCTGGTTATGTCATTTGGGCTTACTAATGCACCGGCATATTTCATGTATCTCATGAATTCAGTCTTTATGCCGGAACTCGATAAATTCATCGTGGTCTTCATCGATGATATTCTGATATATTCCAAGACTAAAGAAGACCATGCTAATCACATACGTGTCGTTCTTCAACAACTACGTGATCATCGCCTTTACGCCAAATTCTCAAAATGTGAATTCTGGCTAAATAGTGTGAAATTCCTAGGACATACTATCTCTAGTGAGGGCATATCGGTTGATCCAACCAAAGTTCAGGAGGTTATGGATTGGAAGCCTCCGACTTCAGTCCATCAAATCCGAAGTTTCCTTGGATTGGCAGGATATTATCGCCGATTCATTCCAGACTTCTCCAAGATAGCCAAACCCATGACTGAGCTACTTAAGAAAGAAGTTAAATTCCGATGGGACGATAAGTGTGACGAAGCGTTCCACACCTTGATAAAACTTCTAACAACCGCTCCAGTACTAGCTCAGTCAGATAACACCCAGCCTTTTGATGTCTATTGCGATGCCTCTGGAACTAGCCTTGGTTGTGTTCTGATGCAAAACAACCGGGTCATTGCTTATGCATCCCGAGCACTCCGAAATCACGAACAAAACTACCCAACCCACGATCTGGAATTGGCAGCAGTTATTCATGCTCTCAAGATCTGGAGACATCATCTTATGGGTGCCAAGTGTAATATTTACACTGACCATAAGAGCCTCAAATATATCTTCACCCAAGCTGACCTGAATTTGAGGCAAAGGCGTTGGTTAGAACTGATTAAAGACTATGACCTTGAGGTACACTACCATCCTGGCAAAGCCAATGTGGTTGCGGATGCACTTAGCCGCAAGGCACATTGTCATTGCTTATCCATAGTAACTTTCAGTGACACTCTCTGCAATCAGATGAGAAAACTCAATCTAGAGATTCCTCAAGGTAGTTTAAATCTATTATCTATCGAATCTACTCTTCAAGATAGAATCATCATGTTACAATTACATGATGAAGGTATCAAAATTATCAAATCCAAACTATCTCAGGGAGAAGCTAAATATAAGTGTTTCCACACAGATCATCAAGGAGTTCTATGGTTCAACAATCGTATTGTTGTACCTAAAGATCATCAACTTCACAAGCAAATCCTTGATGAAAGACATCTATCTAAATTCTCTATTCATCCTGGTAGCACCAAAATGTATCAAGATCTTTGACAGCATTTTTGGTGGACCAGAATGAAGAGAGAAATTGCTAAATATGTATCCGAGTGTGATACGTGCCAGAGAGTCAAAGCCAGTCATCTAAAAACATCTGGTACACTCCAACCATTACCCATCCCATCATGGAAATGGGAAGACATTAGTATGGATTTTATTGTCGGTCTTCCTAACACGTCCCAAAGACATGACTCCATATAGGTAATTATTGATAGACTTACTACAATTGCCCATTTTCTTCCTGTGCATACCACTTACTCTGCTAAGAAGTATGCCGAAGTCTATTTTGATCAAAATTTTCTGTTGCATGGTGTCCCTAAAACTATCACTTCCGATCGAGGGGCCCAATTCATAGCACGCTTCTGGGAACAATTGCAATACGCTCTTGGAACCAAACTAATTCGAAGCTCTGCATATCATCCTCAGACTGATGGACAGACTGAGCGAGTCAACCAAATTCTTGAAGACATGCTCCGAGCTTGTATTATTCACTATGGTACAAGCTGGGACAAGTGTCTTGCCCTGGCCGAATTCTCTTACAACAACAGCTGCCAATCTAGTCTTCAGATGACTCCTTTTGAAGTGTTATACAGTCGAAAATGTCAAACTCCTTTGAGTTGGTCTGAGACCGGCGAACGCAAAATCTTTGGACCAGATCTAGTCGTCGAAGCTGAAGATAAGGTCAAGGTTATTCAAGCCAACCTTAAAACAGCTCAGTCCAGATAGAAAAGCTATGCAGATAGAAGAAGGAAACCTCTGCAGTTCCAAGTAGGAGATTTTGTCTATCTCCGAGTATCTCCTACCAAGGGTGTTCAGCGCTTCGGCATAAAAGGGAAGTTACCACCCCGATATGTCGGACCCTTTGAGATCCTTAAAGTCTGTGGCCCAGTAGCTTACAAAATTCGCCTAACATCTCAAATTGCTGCCATTCATGACGTTTTCCATATTTCTTAACTTAAGAAGTGTATCAAAGTACCCATAGAAATCATTGAAACCCGTGCCATTGAGATTGAACCCGATCTATCTTACACCGAACGACCTATCCAAATCTTGGATACCAAGGAGAGAGTCACCAGGAGGAAGAAGATCAAAATGTATAAGATCTTATAGGATCATCACACCAAAGAAGAAGCAACTTTGGAAACAGAATCCTATCTTCAACGAAATTTCCCAAACTTCCTCCAAGCTAATCCCCAAGTCTAATTCTCCAACTCCATTCTACATCGGAATCTCGGGGCAAGATTCTTTTTAGGGGGAAAGGCTGTGACATTCAGGTAATTAGAAACATAGACACTAGGTTTTGGTGTGAAATATGTATGCTTGCTATGGTATATGTGAGTAGTACAAAGGACTAGGGGTATAATTGTAATTTTTGTAAAATATAGGTCCTTGAGTGTTAATTGGGTAAAATGGGAGATAGCTTTAAAACCTAGGATAAATATAATACTAGGTGTCAAATTTATATTACCATAGGAAAGAAAGTGTAAAAGATAGGTTAAATCCTAAGGAAAATAAGCCTTCAAGTAAAAACAGGGACCTATGTGTGATTAAAACAATAATAGGGCTTTTTATGTAAAATAGTTGAAGTGCAAAAGTAACTTTCATGTTTACTTAAGGGCTAACATGTAAGAATACAAGTCATCATGACATCCCCTGAAAACTTGCAAATGTATCTAAAATTTCATCAAATCCACCTTGGTGAGGACAAAAGCAATTCAAATTCTACTTTTGTTCAAAATTTCAACATGCAAAGCTATAAAATTTGAGTTTCTGTACTTGAACCTTAAAGAAATATTGTAGAGCTTGAAAAACTCTACAACTTTCATTTTGGGCTTTTTCTCAGAAAACCTCTAGATCAATGGGAAATCTTTCTTCACCGTGGGGTCCCTGAAGTTTTTGGTTTTCACAAATAGGTCCCCCGGACCCCCTCCTCCTCCTCTTCTTCTTCCCCGAGCACATGCTCTGCTCTATTCCTCTCCTGCCACCAGTAGTCCTTCACCCCTGGCCGCCGCCCTGCCGCCGCCACCGCGCCACCTCCTGCTGGGGTGAACCCCACGCGTCGTCCTCCCCCTGCCCCGGCCCTGTTCCCCTTCCCTGCTGCCATCTCGCGCGCGTGCCACGGCGTCCCGAGCCGCCCGCCGGCCGCCACGCACCTCACCACCGTCGCCAGCTCCTGCTCGCACGTGTAACGCCCCTCCTGGCCTTAAGGCATGCTCAATTGTTACTTTGCGACTTCCTTTACTACCCCGAGCACCCTAGGCCGCAGCATTTCCTCTTTCCCGAGCTTGATCCCTCACCGGACCTCCGCTGCCCCTTCTGGCCACCGTCGCTAGCCGCTCTCGCTCCCTCTGAACCTCGATCTAGTGCTTCCCCAGCATCGCAGTGATCCACTGATGCTCTACAGCCCATCCAATTTTGCCGCTTCCAAGTCCCGTCTTCCACAGCTCCGGCTAGCTCGAGCTCCGCCGCCGCCCTCGGTTCACCGTGGGCAGCTCACTCCGAGCCTTCCTGTGCCACTACAACCCCTCAGCCAGCACTACATCAACCCCGTGAAGCTCTACAACCCCTTCGTTGGTTCCCTAGTGCACTGCATCGCCTTCCCAACGCTCGCCGGCGTCTACCTCCGCCGCCACTGCCACTGTCTTCGCCTGTCGCCCCTAATCCGAAGTGTATGCTCCCAATTGACGGCACCAATACCTTCCCCATGGCTCACTGATGCTTGCATGCAGGTTCTTCGCCGATGTTGGCCACCGGAGCACCGCCATCGTCGTTGACCCGTCCGCCGCCGCTTCGGGCTCTCGTCGAGATCCCCTTTCCCGACCACCGCAACCCTCGACACGTGGTGCAATCGAACCGCCATGAGCCCCTAAGACTTTCCCTTCCCCCGGACCTTGCCGCCGGTGACCCCCTTCGCCGAAACATGGCCGTCCATCCCCTGCTCCCCTGCTGCCTCTGGCCGAGGACCTCGGGTTTAGAAGGATTGAAAACCCAGGGGGCTATCTGCAACGCTTCAGACACATATGAAAAGTGCTAGAAGGACCTCCTAGTGTTATTTATGCTGTCACTTTGAAATTCTATATCAATTCAGAGAAAAATCATAAAAATGAAAACTAAAATTTGTTGCAATCCTTATTTTAAAATCTACAACTTTCCTTAAGGATTGACTATCAGTTTCTGTATAGTTTGCGCTTTAATTTAAATACTAAGTTTAAGTAGTTGTAGGCTAAGAAAATGCATAATAAATGGCAGAAAAATGATAAAAATGAGAAACCAATTGCATTAATCTTGTTTTGACATATATTACTTAGGAAAAATAATTAACCTACTGTTTGTATAATAAATTCTTAATGTGTGAGTTTAATTATGAATAATACCTATTTAACCTTGTATATTTAATATCTGTGGTTTTAAATGTACAAAAATCATGAAACTATTTTGAGGATTACTCTTGAGTAGTATAGCCTATCCTTTAATTTCCAATCTAGGGTCAAATGCAAATCAATCCAAAACAATTAGAACATATTATGATAAGTCCATAGTTTAATAATAACCTAGAGTTAGTATAAATGATTAGCAGAACAAATAAATAGAGTTGTTAAATATAATTAGTTTAAATATTAGAAACCAACCTAACCTGTTACCTCATGTCATTAGTTAAATAATTTAGGGTAATCATCCCTGTTACTTAATGTAACTAGGTAAAATAATTAATACCCGATAAATGACTGCCCAGTAGAGAAGTAAATGATATGCGCAATAGGTGAATTATATTTTCGTTGGATTGCAACTTTATTGTGAAGTAAAGTATAATAATATGCATTCCTTAACTTATAACTTTGCATATCATGTAGACTCGACCACTCTCGCCGACGGTGACTACGAGCTCATCCCGGAACAAGGAGTAGAACCAGCTGAAGACCCCGAGAACGCCGTCAAAGATCTAACTGAAGCTCCGAACCAAAGTTCGGAAAAATTTGACTCTACTGCCCCCAACCCTACGCAATAAGGCAAGCCCCGGACATAACCCCTACTTTATTTACACTGCAACCTATATTATTTATAGCTATCTATGCATTACGTTCTTAGGAATTGTGTGGGAAACCCTAGTTACATTTTCCTAGGAACCAATGTATTAATACTAGCATTTGAGTCCGAATAGCCGCTCCGCTAATAGGACCGGTAGAAGTCGGGTGATTTCGTGTCACTTGCGCGATATAGGTGTGACAGTTCGTGTATTTGTAATGCTAGACGTATATGTTGTTAGTGTGAAATATGTGTTTGTCTGCATAAAGCTTATGTGTGTTTATGTGAAGCTTTTGGAAAATTTAAAGTGCAAATAAAAAAAGGGTATTTTTGTAATTTTATAAAAGTATAAGACCTTTTGTGCAAGTATTTGATTTACAAAGTAACTTTTAAATTTACTCAGGACTAAAGTGTAAAAGTGCAAGTCATCATGACATATCATAAATGCTTGCATTTAGGTCCTGAATTTTATAAAGTTTCATTCTTTAGGACAAAAGTAATTCAAATCCAACTTTTGCTCAACTTTCACGTGTAAAGATGCAAGTTTTGAGTTTTTGAACTTGAGCCCTAAAGCAATGTTGTAGAGTTTGAAAAACTCTCAAACTTTCGTTTTGGGCATTTCTTCATTCGGGTTTTAGATTGATGTGAAATTTATGCTTTACAAACAAGTCCTTGCAGTTTTCTGTAATTACGCATAAGTCCTTGGGAAATCCTAGTTCCCTTCCTCCTCTGCTTTCCCTCTCTCTGTTCCTTCTTATCCTCTACTGCTGGCGCATCTTTCTCCTGTCTCTCCCCCTCTCTCTATCCAAATTAGGCGCCGAGCTGGTACTGGACGTGCGGGCGGCTGCAGCAGGCCGGCGGCGCGCGGACGCGCGGCCGCAGGAGCCAGGCGCGCGCGCGCGGGCATCGCGGGAGGCGGCGCCGCCCAGCTGGCAGTGGCGCAAGCGGGGGCGAGCGGCGCGGCTCGGGTCGAGCGCGCGGGCGAGCGGGCCCAGGACGGCGCGGCGCTGCACGCGGATGCGGAGCGAGGCGGCCCCAGGACGGCGTGGGCGCAGCGCGCGGGAGCAGGCGAGCCCAGGCGAGGCGCGCGCAGGCGGGACGGCCGTAGGCGCGGAGGCTGGCGCGCGGGCTCTCTGCAGGCGGCGCGCAGGTGGCCCAGGCGTGCGAGGGGGCGCGGCTCGGACGGCTGTGGCGGGCGCCGGGCGTGTGGGCGCGGTGGCACAGGAGCCAGAGTGAATCCAGGAGCGGCACCTGGTGGGCTTGGCCGGCGCAGGGCTGAGCAGCGCGGCTCTAGGCGGAAGGAACATGGGCGCGTGGCTCGGGAGGCATGGAGCAGACGCGCGTGCGGAAGCGAGCTGGCGTGGCGGCTCGTGCGCAGAGCAAGCGGCGTGAACGGGCGCCGAGCTGGCGGCGTGAGCAGGCACTGGAACGGAGAGCGCGGGAGGAGTTGCGGCACGCGGGCGGCGCAGGACGCGGCAGTGTAGGGTTTCTGCGCGAATCGGTGCGGACACCCGGGGTCAAACGATGGTGACGTCCTGGGTTTACTCCCCCGCGACCTCCTGTGCAGATGAGCAACTACGGCACGCACGCGATTCGAGCGTGCGCGGAAGTGACGTGGCAAGATCGGAGTAAGCGCGGATCCGGCAATCGAAGAAAGAGAAGGAGCCATGCAGGGCAACGGCACGTGCAGGAGGAGTGCGGTGGAAAGCTGTTGCGCGAGATGCAGGAACGCGACAGCCGTGTCAAGGACGCAGCTCAAGTGTTCGATGAAATGCCGATACGCGTGCTGCTGGAGGACACGAGGGTCCTGCCGTTGGGCGAGGCGTCAAGGGTACAAGACACCGTCGGGAGGATGTTGCGACGGTGTGCAGAGCAACGGTGTGCCGATGCAGCACGACAAGGCCGAGACGACGCCGGTCCAGCAGGTAAGGAGGAAGAGGAGCAACAGCACGAGGTGGTCGAGGTGGAAACAGCGGCGCGGATTTGACAACAGCGGGTCCGCAAACAGCATGGCGTCCATGGTTTCCTTCCAGGATTTGACCACGTCGAGTGCTCAGCGTGAGGTGGCGGAAGCCACAGATAGTGATGCGGCTACAAGTTTGGTGAGGCGAATCGGAAGGAGGGGTTGTGGAGCGAAGGCGGCAGTTAGGCGTGACGAGCTCGGAGGCGCCTCGATGCAATCAAGCACGGCAACCTTGCCCGGCAAGCTTCTTCGCCAACCACGGAGTCTCGTCATCATCGAGCTTTTCTCTTCGCCGATCCTGTTCGCCGCGGGAATTCACTTTTCACCCGTTCTCCTTCATAACCAAGGTTACCCCAAGGTTTGCCCTGATTCATAGAATCTTCTTAATGCCGGCGACTCTTTTGCCAGAATATCGTCGTTAACTTCCTGTTATCTGTTTTCCCGACCAGGGACTTAATTGCTTTGGTTTAGAAAGTTTAGGGTGTTTTCTGTAAGATTTCCAAAACTTTCTTTATTTCAAATCAATGAACTTCTACATTTTATAGATTTTCGTAAGGAGTTCATAAAAATACAAAATCAGTTTTACTGGAAACCCTAGGTCAAAATCTACAAGTTGTATGTTATGATCATGAGATAAAAGTCTTTGATGTGTGGTCTAATTGTTTAGGTCAAATGTTAGGGAATGAATGTTTTATTGTGCCTTATATTGTATGCTTGTGTTATAGCTGAAAAATAAGCCATAGAATATATGTCTTAAATAGAGATGTGTGATGTTTAGTTAATCCCTTCATATGAGTGCTCTTATCCCTGCCATCAAGACTTTAACCTTGTCTTGATTGCCATTTCCTTAAGATCCTTTTCGTAAAAGGATCCCTATTAGTTTATGTGTTTTTGCTGCTTAGCTTATACATCTCTGCGGCTATGCTTCAGCGTTAGCTATCAGTTCAGCCGCTAAGCATCCGTTTCCTTAAGTCTATGATGTTCCTGTGTAACAGCTGTCAGTCGATACTTCTACCATCGGCTGGTTAGCTGATACGATTGTTACCTTTCTAGTATCGGCTACTGCCGATACAATCCTTTTGTTCTGTCCTACATTGACTGCACAGAGTCGATGTATCGGAGAGACACCCACGATTTTAGGGTTCTTGCCATCGGCCGACCCAAGCCGATTTTGGTTGCTTTTCTATATCGGTTAAACACGACCGATCGATCCTTAGTTTCCCCATCCTTATCCACACACTTCTATCAGTCGATTTATCAACTGAGAGATCGGCTATATATCTATCGGCCATATACCCTTAACCACACTCCATTCGGCTATGCGTCACTCAATTGTTGTGCTGACGTAATCGAGTCGATATAACCACACCTAGTTACCCAGAATAACATTTAAACACATCTCGATTAAGACACAAACTGCTTTAGGAATCTTTCCTCTGCTAAGGTAATCGATGCTTTCATCGATCACTTAGGAAACCGATGTACCTTTCCATCGGCCAAACATCTGTTGTTTCCAATCGGCTCTGTTGTAATCTTCAACGAGCAGCCGATTCTAATTAGCTATCCTTCTAAAGCTTTATCTAAGTTTAGTTTTAGATCTTTTTGGTTGTTATGTGAGTAGCCTGTTAAATGAATGTTGAATTGCAATTTTGTTGTGAAGTAAAATAGTTTTATGTGCGCCCTTTGAATGTAATGTTGCATGGCATGTAGATACGACTACTTCCACACACGGTACCTACAAGATCTCCCAGGAGTCTGCAGAGGATATTCCTGAAGACCAAATGAATGTCACCAAGGGATTATCTGAAGCCCCGGACCAAAGTTCGGAAGACAATGATGCTAACATCTCTGACTTCAGCCCCACCAGTAAAGGCAAGCCCCGGACATAACCTACTATTTTTATTACACTGCAATCTATATCTATTTACGTATTCTATTCATTAAGTTCTTAGGAATTGCTTGAAACTCTAGTTGCATTCTCCTAGGAACCAATGCGATGGATACTAGCACTTGAGTCTGACTAGCTGCTATGCTAATAGGGCCGGTAGAAGTCGGGTGATTTCCTGTCACTCGCGCGATATAGGAGTTGTAATGTTTACATTCCTGTTATCACTATAAGGATGACGGACGGGAGTTTTATGAGGTATCATGGTTGAGGTGATACCCTGTCTGTGTTGTTGAATTTTGATAAGGTCGCGGTGTGTGCCGATCGGGGTTAAGCGTTTGAAAATACTAACCACATGCCGCGAAATATGGTAAGCGGTAAGCCTAGTAACCAATCGGCCCGAGGAGTGGACATACCTCCCACCACATGTATTTGGTTCTTCTGGTTACTTGATTCGACTGAGGAAATACGTGTTGCAAGGGCAACCAGGAATACGGGTTTTGTAGTCGCGCTACAGACGTACGTCCTGCACACATTGGGTGTGCGTATGGTCCTGCAGTCGCTTGTGGTGGCTCTGATCCACGAGTCGGAATGAAAGGTAAACGGTTGCTTTGGAACGACCCTTTGGTGTTTCAAGCGTGTGAGTTAGGTTTACCTTGCAAGGTTAAATTCGATTCAGAATCGTCCGCCTCTCACGATGATTGAGACTACTTAATCCCTTTCTCACACAGAGTAACAAGAGCAACTATATGATAAGTAATACTGATGATTGAGATAAAGAGCTCTACCTTGCTTGCTTAGTTATAAGTGCTTACCTAGAATGGATAATCACATAGAACTTGAAAGCTAAAAGTTGAAAATAAGGATCTACTCTTAGTTGCTTTTCAGCTGAAACTAAACCCAGAACTATTATAAGCCTTCATAAGTCTAGTTATGGGCTAAAGTATACCCAATCCCGGGTAAGCCTTGCTGAGTATTAGTATACTCAGCCTTGCTAGTTTTATGTTTTTCAGGTAAAGTCTTGGAGACTCTACTCTTCCCCTATCTTGGCCCTGTGCTCTCCCAGAAGGTTGGTCCGTGGAATGGGATCCGTCCCCGACCAACATTGGTGATACGGAGTGATGTCGTGCCTGGGCTTAGCATGACATCCGTCTTGACAACGTGCTGTGCATTGACGCGTATGTTTTCCGCTGCCAAAAGCCTTAGCTTTCACAGTTGGTAAGGTACTGCTTTTGAAAACTCTTATAATGTAAATCCCTGTGATGTAAAAATGTGCTGGTGATTGTATCTCTGGACTCACCTTCGTGTGAGGTAACCTTATTTGATCCTGTGTATCGGTGGCTTATTGGGACGTTACTCGACAGGCCAAGGGATTATACCGTTTGAAGCACGTTGGAGCCCTCGGGAGTGGACTCGCGTACTTGAGCCGGTATAATTCAGGTTGGTTCTGCCACAGTAGGAGTCGCAATGTTTACATTCTTGTAATCACTATAAGGATGACGGACGGGAATTTTGTGAGGTATCATGGTTGAGATGATACCCCGTCTGTGTTGTTGAATTTGATAAGGTCGCAGTGTGTGGTAGCGGTGGTTAAGTGTTTGAAAGTACTAGCCACATGCCGCGAAATATGGTAAGCGGTAAGCCTAGTAACCAATCGGCCTGAGGATTGGTAGCGCTGCTCTTTCTCCTCACCCAAAGTCTTGATCTGCTGGAGACAGTCGACCAACTGCTTCTCCGTGTCGGCCATCATTTTCCGCAGACTCTCGACTTCATCTGCGCAGCGATACAACATGTTCTTCAAATCAGTAAGCAATCCCTCTTTATAATTTACGAGTTTTTTAAGTTCTGCGATGATAAGTGGGTTTCAGATCATGAAGTTATCGACTATGGGTACAAATTCGAGAATCGAATTCAACGTACCTTGATGAGTTTTTCGTTGCTCTTGAGTCGGCCTTGGAGCTCGGTGATGGTTTGCTCGAAGCCGGCTCGCTCCTGCATCAGCTCGTCGATACGCTTGGTGGACTCTTCCAGCTTCACTGCAGTTTTTTGGTTCATATCCTACATGTTCCCGGACGTCAGAGACAGACGACTTAAGCGTACAGTTACCAGCGATTTCGACAAGTTTTACCAGAGCAAACGTGTCGATCGCCTTGATCATTTGACGCAGGCGGCTCAGGTCGTCCCTTGGGAGGTGCATCTCTTGGAGGGTATCATCGTTCTCTCCTCCCGGGGTTGGCAGCACGGTTGCTTCGCTAGAAGCACCCGCACCCTCCAAGGCTGACGGCTGTGGGGTCTCTGCAAAGGACAAGTGTTTCACATAGCGATGATTACGGCAGAAGGCAGCGGGATCATTTACCTGCCACTTCGACGGGTACGGCAATAGCAGCCTCGACTTGCTCATCGCCAGGGGCTTCGAGTTCCGCGTGCTGGAGCTCGGGCAGTGGTGAGTCAGGCAAGGCCACGTCTGCCCTCTCTGCTGGCTCCGGCGCGTTGGCTTGCCTGGGCGAAGGCTCGGGGGCTGGTGGAGCCAACTCGAGTTCTGGCGTCACCGCAGCTGTTGACCTGCTTAAGACAACAGCACAACACTTTTACTGTGATTTGCACACATGGTTAAGGGCAGGGTCCAAAGCGTTACTTACACCTGGGATCGGATCATTGTTGGCTTCCTCCAAACCAGCTTCAATGGCTTCCTCACCACAGCACTCGTGGCCGGAGGTGCAGGTGTACAAGGCGAGGGGGCTGGCAGCACTGACGTGGCGACGGCCGCGGCACTTACTGCTGGCGGCGGAGCTGTCTCAGTCGAGGGCGTGAGCTGCCCTGATACAGTGCCCGCCACAGTGATCGTCACATCATCTGCAAGAGAAGGTGACGGGTCCGCCCTATCGACTTCTATGGGTCTGGCTTCTGGTGCATCTTTCCCGGTGGGGGGCATTTCGGCTACCCTCTGGCGCTGGGGGCTGGGCAAAGAAGACGAAGGACTGCCAAACAGAGTTGTTATCAGTATTCAACAAACAACTCGACACTTTCTAGTTTGCCAAACACTTACCCGGCGAGGTCAGCGGTGCTGGCTTTGCGTTTCCGCATCTCCCGGCTCCACCGGGGAATTAGAGGTGCGTCGTCAGATAATTCCATAGATGATCCGGAGGAGTTGTTTGTTTGCACCCTCTCCCCGGCTGCCCGCGGCCGACTCGCTGCCAGCAATTCTTTCTTTCTGTGCCTTGGCTACAGCGCTGGGCAATGTTTGATAAGGTCGAGGCAGATCGGGTTGCGGCGGGTAATTCTGATACAACGCTGTTGAATCCTATGATAAGATAATCAGTTAGTCTTAACTCTTCAGATCAAGGGAGAAGTTGAGAAGTCGAACACTCACCGATGGTGGTCGATTCTGGGCTATAAATCCCGCTGGAACATAAGGGACGGCATCCACATCCAGCAGCATCGTCTCCAAGCTCTTCTGCGCACATACGGGATGGGTCTTCAGTACCCATGTACTCGAATCCTAAGGTATGGCGCTGTTGGATGGGTTGAATTCAGCGTTTGAAGAATGATAACATCACAGATGCGCCGGTTACCCCCATCTCTTTGTGTGCGGCAATCAACTCAAGCAGCTCTTTTACTTGGTCCATCTCGGCTTCACCGGTCTCCAATGTCCATTCGCCGCGCTGAACAGGAGGCCTGCCTGACCGCACAGGGAGTTGGGGGGCGTGGTTCGCAATGTAGAACCATTGCTATTTCCACCCGGGGATATTGGAAGGAAATTTGTAAGATATGTATTTTTCACTAGCGTGTTGCCTAAGCTGGATACCAGCGCCCCCTATCGCAGAAGGATTTTTTGAGGTGGGCTGGGGCTTCACGCGGAAAAGATAGCGGAAAAAAGCCCAATGGGGCTCAATTCCGAGGAAGGCTTCACAGAAGTGGATGAAAATGGAGATATGGCAGATCGAGTTGGGGTTGAGGTGTTGCAGCTCAATCCCGTAGAAGTAGAGAAGGCCACGGAAGAACGAACAAGTGGGGAGGGCAAATCCCCGTTCAGAAAAAGAGCAGAAAGAAATGATCTCGTCGACGCTTTCCATGGGGAATGGATCACGAAAGGGAAGGCGCCAATTGATGAGATCTCTCCCCTGAAGCAGACCTCCCAACACCAAATTTGCTAGATTATGGCGAGAACACTTAGTAATTGACCACTCGCTGGTTGCTGCTTGCGCTTCTTTCAAGTCCTTCTAGTCAGTCTTCTTCGGCGCCATTTCAAATCTGTTAAGCCACGAGTTGTTCGCACAACGCTCGGGGGCTACAGTGGCGGGCTCGAAGATTTTCGACTACGCAGGGCGGCGGAAGGGCGACGGCAGGATAAGCTCTAATTGGGGTTTTGTTTTTTCTCTTGCGGCGGCGTCAGATCTGAAGGCATAGGAAAAACCCTAACTGACTGCGGGGTTAAATAACCAGCGCTCAGGCAGTGGTTTACTGTGTGAAAGGTGAAGCGTCGCGCAAGGGGACTAATTGGACATGGGCAGTTTTTTGGTGGATTTTTTGGGCCGTTACTTGACTAACCATTTTTTTAGGGTTAATTGTCCCGAAAAAAGAGGATTTTTGAGTTTCGAGTTCAATTTCTGCCAATTACCTCCTCTTAGAATATATTTTATCAAAAGGGAGCATTTTTGCCATGACCTTTGGGATCCTTTTTTCCAAAACATTTGGATTCAAGGCTCGGGGGCTGCGAGACACGTGGCATTGACTACTTATTTTTCGAAAGTACTCGAAGGATAAGAAGAAAAGATTCAAGACTAGTTTGACCCTCAGCTTGATTCTTTGATTCAACCTAAGGCTCGGGGGCTACTCCATATGGAGTGCGATTATTCATCGCACCCCATACAAAAGAAAGAATTCGGGGCATGAGCACCTCATAGCTTCGATGCAGTCAGAAGAGTACTCGAAGAGAAATTTCAAGGCGGAGCTTCGAAAGAAGTCGAAGACTACTTCAGAAGTACTCGAAGAGCCTGCGGTACTCAGCTACAAAGAGCTCGGGGGCTTGTCAGACCCGGGGCCACGGGGCTGTGTACATAAAGGAGTCCATATTGGGCTAGGGGATAGGATGTGTCCTGTACCTTATTTATGTTGTATTCTACCCGCATGCGAAGTAGAACTAGTCGATACAGAAGGAAACTATCGAGTTGTACTTGAGTAAGATTTCTGAGCTAGTATCAGGCTAGGATTCATGTAACCCTATCCCCCCAGATATATAAGGGCGGGCAGGGACCCCTCTCAGAACATAAGATCATCAGATCAACATCAAGGCAATACAAACCATCATACAGGACATAGGGCATTACGCACATTGCAGCCTGAATCTATCTAAATCTTGTGTTGTCTGCACCTTCGAGTTCCTGATCCTGGCGCATCCCAACCCAAAACCTACCACCGTGGGTATACCCCTCGGTGGGCAGCCGGATAAAACCCGACACATACCTCCCACCACTCGTAATTTGGTTTTTCCTGTTACTCGATTCGACGTGTGGGAATACGTGTTGCCGGGCAACCAGGAGTACGGTCACGTATTCGCTCTACAGACGTACATCCTGCACATTGGATGTGCGTATGGTCCTGCAATCGCTTGTGGTGGATCTGATCCACGAGTCGAAATGAAAGGCAAACGGTTGATTCGGAACAATCGTTGGATGTTCCAAGCGTGTGAGTTAGGTTTACCCTTACAAGGTTGAAATTCGATTCAGGAATCGTCCGTTTCTCGCGGAGATTGAGACTGCTTGATCCCTTTACCACATAGAGTAACAAGGGCAACTTTATGATTATCAAAGATGATGTTTGGCTAAAGTTTCTACCATGCTTGAGTAGTTATAGGTGCTTATCTAGAATAAGTAATCACCTAGAACTTGAAAGCTAAAATTTGAAAAATTAAGGATCTACTCTTTGTTTCTTTTCAGCAGAAAATTGTTACCCACAACTATTAAAGCTTTCATAAGTCTAGTTACATGGCTATGTATACCATGAACGGGTAAGCCTTGCTGAGTATTAGAATACTCAGTCTTGCGTTGTGACCTTTTGTTCAGGTAATCCCCCTAACGACTCTGCTCTGCCTATGCCGTGGCCTTACCCTCTGCCTGATGGTTGGTCCGTGGAGTGGGACCCATCCCCGACCAACGCAGATCCCTCCGAGTGATGTCATGCCAGGGCTAGTATGATATCCGAACTGACGACGTGTACAGGGCCCGTGTTTTAAAACTCCGCTGCATGACTTGAAACTTAAGACTGTTTTGTAATAATTGCCATCAGTTGGAAACTGATGTTACTTTTAAACTCTCATGTAATATACTTGCCTGTGATGTAAAATGTGATGGCTCTTGTATCTCTGGACTCGTCTTCGTGCGAGGTACCTTGTTTGATCCTGCATTCGGTGGTTTATCGGGATGTTACCCGACAGGCCAAGGGATTATACCGTTTGAAGCACGTTGGAGCCCGCAAGAGTGGACTCGCGTACTTGAGCCGGTGTAATTCAGATTGGTTCTGCCACACGAACTCTGTAAGCCACTGGGCCACAGGCTTCAGTGATCTCAAAAGGTCCGACATATCGGGGTGCTAACTTTCCCTTTATGCCGAAACGTTGAACACCCTTAGTAGGGGATACTCGAAGATAGACATGATCTCCTACTTGGAATTGTAAGGGTTTTATCCTTTGGTCTGCATAACTTTTCTGTCTAGACTGGGCTGCCTTAAGATTTGCTTGGATAATTTTAACCTTATCTTCAGCTTCGGTAACTAAGTTTGGTCCGAAGATTTTGCGTTCGCCGGTCTCAGACCAACTCAAAGGAGTTCGACATCTTCGACCGTATAACGCCTCAAATGGAGCCATTTGAAGACTGGACTGATAACTGTTGTTATAAGAAAACTCGGCCAAGGCTAGACATTTGTCCCAGTTTGTACCATAGTGAATGATACAAGCTCGGAGCATGTCTTCAAGGATCTGATTGACTCGCTCAGTCTGTCCATCAGTTTGTGGGTGGTATGCAGAGCTTCGAATCAGCTTGGTTCCGAGAGATGCTTGCAATTGCTCCTAGAAGCGTGCAATGAATTGTGTTCTTCGATCAGAAATGATTGTCTTAGGAATACCATGTAGACGAATAACTTGATCAAGATAGACTTCGGCATACTTCTTAGCAGTATAAGTTGTATGCACAGGAAGGAAATGTGCTATTTTGGTAAGTCTATCAATGATTACCCAGATGGAGTCATGCTTCTGAGATGTGTTGGGAAGACAAACAATGAAATCCATGCTGATGTCTTCCCACTTCCACGATGGAATAGACAGTGGTTGGAGTGTACCGGATACCTTCAGATGACTGGCTTTGACTCTCTGGCAGGTATCACACTCAGGCACATATTTAGCAATTTCCCTTTTCATCTTGGTCCACCAAAAGTTTCGCCTAAGGTCTTGGTACATTTTAGTACTATCAGGATGAATAGAAATCTTGGACAGATGTGCTTCATCAAGTATTTGTTTATGAAGCTGATGATTCTTAGGTACAACAATACGATTGTTGAACCATAGAACTCCTTGATGATCTGTGTGGAAACACCTATATTTTGCTTCTTCCTGAGATAGTTTCTATTTTATAATTTTGATACCTTCATCATGCAATTGCGACATGATGATATTATCTTGAAGAGTAGATTCAATAGATATGAGATTCAGGCTACCTTGAGGAATAATCTCCAGATTGAGTTTCTTCATTTGATAGCAGAGGGTTTCACTAAAGATTTCTATGGATAAGCAATGATAATGTGCTTTGTGGCTTAGTGCATCCGCAACCACATTAGCCTTGCCGGGACAAGATCATAGTCCTTGATCAGTTCTAACCAACGCCTTTGCCTCATATTTAGGTCAGCTTGAGTAAAGATGTATTTGAGGCTCTTATGGTCAGTGTAAATGTTACAATTGGCGCCCATAAGATGATGTCTCCAAATCTTGAGAGCATGAATAACAGCGGTTAACTCAAGATCATGAGTTGGATAATTTTGTTTATGATTCCGGAGTGCTCTGGAAGCATAAGCAATAGCCTGGTTGTTTTGCATAAGCATACAACCAAGTCCGGTTCCGGAAGCATCGCAATAGACATCAAAAGGTTTGGTAGTATCTGGCTGAGCTAATACTGGAGCGGTGGTTAGAAGCTTTCTCAGTGTATGAAATGTTTCTTCGCACTTATCATTCCAATGGAATTTAAGCTCCTTCTTGAGTAGCTCAGTCATAGGTTTGGCTATCTTGGAGAAGTCTGGAATGAATCAACGATAATATCCTGCCAATCCAAGGAAGCTACGGATTTGATGGACTGAAGTTGGAGGTTTCCAATCCATAACTTCTTGAACTTTAGTTGGATCAACCAATTTGCCTTCACTGGAGATAGTATGTCCCAGAAATTTCACACTATCAAGCCAGAACTCGCATTTAGAGAATTTAGCATAAAGGTGGTGATCACGTAGTCGTTGAAGAACTACACATAAATGATCAGCATGGTCTTTTTCAGTCTTAGAGTATATTAGAATATCGTCAATGAAAACCACGACAAATTTATCAAGCTCCGGCATGAAGACTGAATTCATAAGATATATAAAGTATGCCGGTGCATTAGTGAGTCCAAAAGACATAACCAGATATTCATAAAGTCCATATCTGGTCGAAAAAGCTATTTTTGGAATATCACTAGGCTTGATTTTGATCTGATGATAACCAGAGCGTAGATCAATCTTAGAGAATACTTTGGCTCCAGCTAGTTGATCAAATAAGATGTCAATGCGGGGAAGCGGGTACTTATTTTTGATAGTGACCGCATTGAGTGGACGATAGTCGACACATAGCCTTAAGCTATTGTCCTTTTTCTTTACAAATAGGGCGGGGCATCCCCAAGGTGAAGCACTTGGGCATATGAAACCCTTGTCAAAAAGATCTTGAAGTTGGATTTTTAGCTCGGCCAATTCATTAGACGGCATTCGATATGGCCTCTTGGAAATTGGAGCTGTACCAGGTTGGAGCTCAATAATGAACTCGATATCCCGATCTGGTGGCATTCCAGGCAAATCGTCTGGAAAGACATCGGGATACTCACAGACTATAGGAATATCTTCTAATTTGATGTCTGTGGTTGCATAAACATAAGAGTAGAAGTACTCTTGTTGGGGTAGATAGAGGGTGGTAGCTCCATTATATGGTGAGTCAATCTCAATAACTCGGGAAGAGATATCTAACAACACTTTATGTTTTGTCATCCAATCCATCCCAAGTATGATATCCATACCCTCTAAAGGGAGTAAAACCAAATCAGTTTTTATTATCTTACTACCCAACTTTATTGGCACATATCTTATCAGTTGATTGGAACCAATCTTTCCTCCAGGGGTAGAGATCATGTACGATCCCTTAGCTTGACAAGAATCAAGTCCCACTCGGGCTCCACACTTGTCGCTAATAAAGCTATGGGTTGCACTGGAATCAAATAGGATAATAACGGGTTTATAGTCGATAGAAAATGTACCCGTCATTATGGGGGCTCCTTCTGGAAGTTCTGCAAGGGTGGTGAAGTTGACTCGCCCTTGCTAGACTTGCATTACTCGCTTCTTGCCCTTGCCCTGATTGTTCTGATTAGAACTCTGCCCTTGAAGAGGCTTCCTGGGCCGAGGACAATCTTTGATAAAGTGATCCGCACTCCCGTAGTTGAAACAACGATTAGTGCTGCTCTTCTGCTGAAATTGTTGAACATTTGGCCTTGTGCCAAACTGTGGCGGCTGTTGCGGAGGCACTGAAGGTCTATACCCTCCTTGCTGTTGAGGCAGGTGGAAAAATCTGTCAGGTGGAGTATTCCACTGCGGCGCTCTGAATTGCGCATTAGGAACAACACGATACCTCGGTGACCGAGCACTCGAGGGTCCAGTGGGGGTCTTCCGTTTCTTCTCAGCATGATGTGCCGTGATACAATCCTCCTAGGTTAGGGCCATATTAACCAGCTCACTGAAAGTATTAGCCCTAACAAGGTTTAGGCATTCCTTGAGCTTGGTACTGAGGCCACGACGAAAACGATCCTGTTTCTTGGCATCATTGTTAGCATGATAGCCTGCATATTGGCACAGATGATTGAAAGTCTATGCATACTGCAGTACCGTACGGGTGCCTTGGGTAAGTGCCAGGAATTCATTCAACTTTCGCTCCATCAGTCCTTCAGGAATATAATGTGCTCTGAAGGCAGTCCGAAATTCCTCCCAGGAGATAACATGTCCAGCGGGCTGCATGGTGCAAAAATTTTCCCACCAAATGCGGGCAGCACCACGAAATTGCTGGGCGGCAAACTGTAACACCCTAATGTAATTTCCCTAATTTTAAATGAATTTATTTGGGCTTAAATAAATTTCCCAGGCTTTTCTTTAATTTTTGTGGCATTTAAAGTAATTTATAATGCAAGAAAATAAAATTTATCATAGGATTAAAGTGTTTGTGCATTCATGCCGCAGCATTGTTTTAATTGTGTTGAATTTACAGATTTGAATTCAAATTGTATTTTGAATTCAATTGGATTTGTTGAATTAGTGGAGTGTAGAAAAAGAAAAGGAAGGGAAAGGAGCCCAGCCCAGCCGGCCCAAACCTCTCTCCTCTCCCTCAACCGCGGGCCCTCTCTCCCTCTTTCTCTTCCCACGGCCCAAAGCCGCTCGAGGCCCAGCACCCCCTTCCCCCTTCTTTTCCCCCGCGTGGGCCACGCTCGGCCCAGTCCCCCCCCGAGCCCGTGCTTCTCTACTCATTCTTCCCCTCCTGGGCCGGCGGTTGCCCGGCCCAAACCAGCCGCTACCCTCCTCTTCTTTCTCCCTCTGACCGCCAGGGCCCGCTTGCCAGCGCCGTCTTCCTCCTTTCCTCTTCTCTGCTCTGACGCGCACCTGCCGCCCGAAGATTCCGGTGAGCCCCCGCGCCCGGCCAGCACGCGGAGGCCGTTCCGCCGCCCTATAAAAAGGGACCCCAAGCCCCTGGAAACCCTAACCCCCACCCCCACGGCGCCGTTGAATCCCTAGCGCTCCGGCCGCTTGCTCCGCCGCGCGCAGTGTCCTGCATCACCGTGGACCGGCTGCCCCGCGGCGTCATCACCGCCAACGACCGCTGCAAGGGCACCGTCTCGGGTCTAGGGACATTCCCGAGCCCGCTGGGCTCAGCCTTCGTTCTTGGGTACACCAGATTTGACCCAACATTGCCACGGGTGAGGGTCAGTCCGCCGCCGCAATTCTCCACCGCAGGCGCCCCTCCGGCTACCCTAGCCATTCACCTGGCTGCACAGCTCGACGTTGAACCTACTGGTGGGGACCAGAAGCCCGGGGACTCTCGGTAGCACCTTCCCCCACGAGCACCGGTCGTCCCAACCGCCCGCTGTCGTTGAAGATCGCTCTCCGCGCCGCCCCGACCAATCCAGACCCTCGGTGAGCAATACCCGACGCCCCTCTTCCTGTTACGCATGCCGTAGGGTCGCGTAGGGCACTCCAGTGGCGGGAACGCCGCCCCGGCATTCAGTCGCCGCCACTCATCGGGGCAAGACCCGAGCCGGCCTCAATCCGCCGCACCAACTACCTAGACGGGTTCACCGTCGTTCTCTCCCTTTCCCCGGCATAGTCCTGACCATCCAGAGCCCCGGAGGACCGAGTCCGGTCGACTCCGACGGACTTCCGGCGAAGCCGCCACGGAAACACCTCGCCGGTGGCCCATCCGGTAGACCTGAGCCAGCGTCGCGCGAGAGCCGTCCGATCGGTGGTGAACGGGCGAGATTAGATCGCGCTGAGAGTAGTTCAGGACCGCAGGATCCAGATCCAACGACTCCAAACAGAAGATACCGGTTCGGTCTGTACTTTTGGCTAAAGAGCCCTCGGGTTTTTTTGAAATCAACCCGCGCTCCCGTGTAGTTCAAAAGTATTCGCAGTTAAGTCCAGTTTTATTCATTTAGACCCCCGCGCTTTCAGGAATTAGTAACCGCAGTCCAGGTTCAGTGTTTTCACGCGCTAGCCCCTGTGTCTAACCTTTAATTAGGTTTTAGTCCTCGGTTTTTGCGCAGAACCCTCTGGTTGCCCTGTTTTTCTCGCAAATAAGTCCCTGGATCTTGTTTCGAGCGCAGTTTTCGCGTTTTAGCTCCGTGTTAGGTGTTCTTTATATCCACGCGATCGTTGTAACGCGTAGAATAGTTTTAGGCTAGATTTGTGTGCTGTTTCATTGTCTTGGTGTACTGTTTCTTATAGTTTGCCATTGTTTGTGCATGTGTGTATGTATGGACTATGTTTTGATGATCGTGAGTAGACGCGGAGCTTTTGGACCAGTACCAGGAGCAGCCGTCTTCCGAGCAGTTCGAGCAGCAGCCGGGAGAGTACGAGGAAGGCAAGTATAACATGAACCTCCTATCACTTTTTAAATACAATTTCATACTGCATTTTAATACTGTATACCTATAAGGACTTCCTAGCCACCCTTATATCCTTTACATATATCCTTTGGGTTGCATTTTGGTTAGTTGTGCTAGGTTGCTGCGCTATGACAAATCTTGGTCCTTTTTAATTAATTTGTTAATGATCTTATGCAACTTAATGCTGGAGCCGGCCCTCTGTGCTGTGTGCTTGAGTGGTTTGTGCGTCCTTAAAAGATGTTTTTGTTAGAAACATGGTTTAGGGGGCCAGCACGGTGCTTAGTGCTTGGTTGGCCACTCTCCATAAGGACCGGTTCATAGAGCGACAACCTGGGACAACCGCGCAACCACAAGACTGGAATGGGACGGTCTTGACTTATTAATTAGGTCATTTTGGTTCGGGAGTAACTTACCTGCGTGGGCAAGAGGGGTGGTAAGCTTCAATGGTCCCTGCTCCTCCGGCTTGGTCTGTGCTGTGTGTCTTGTACCCCCGGAGGTGGGCCCCATCGTTGCTGATCCAGAATCCTTAGCGGTTACGCCTTACCAACGTGATTCTTTGTAACGGTCTCGTAGTGTGCTTGCTAGCCATCTCACCTAAGGAAGTGTGATGAACAACTAGCGTAGCTCACGACTTGTGGGTAAAGTTGTGCAACCTCTCGAGAGTGTAAAACTGATATATCAGCTGTGCTCACAGTCATGAGCGGCCCAGATCCTCCTTTTGATTAGTGGGGTTATCAACCTTTGACGAGGGCGATTCCCCGGGTGGTTTGGGTTGGGATGGTTCTCAGTAGTTCTCAATTAATATTAATTAATTCTTATGCAATTTGGGTTATAGTAAAACATCCACTTGTAGTAATTAGCTTTAATAAAATTTGCCAAGATTAAAAGCTAATGCAGTTGAGTCAGCTAACCTTAGAGCCTCATACTCGTGTTATACTTGTTGAGTACTAGTTTGTACTCACACTTGCCTCTCTACTCTTCTGTTCTATTTCGGATATCTTCGACTGCTGCTCAGTGCCCGGCAACGTGGAGGACTACGTCCGCGGCTTCGACGACTTCTAGGCGTTTGTCTCCCAGTCGACGTCCCTGTGGCGCCCAGCTCTTCATGTATCTCTTTTACGCTTCCGCAACTCTTGAACCGATTCTTGATTCGGTTGTAATAAAATAATTCATTTATGATTCATTTACGATTTATATTAATGTTATTCCTGACATGTGTTGTGATATCTTGATAATCTGTTGTATATATGCGTGACTTGATCCTGGCGCATATATGATTGCTCGATTTATGTTCTTATAAATCGGGTGTGACACAAAGTGAGCTTTACTCGAGTCCGCACAAGGTATAGTAAGAAGGGCGAACTTCGATTCAATAGTATGAAGCCAGGCATCAGCATCAAGAGGTTCTTCAGCTTTACTGAAAAATGGGGGCTGGGTACTGAAGAAATCTTGATAGCTTGCCACTTGGGGGTTGAGGTCATCACGACCTCCTCGAGGTTGTTGGCGGTGGCAGTTGTTGGGAACCGCTAGCCTGGTCTGACCTAAAACCTTCAGGAGTTCCATGCGTAGCGCCAACCATCTGAAAAATATGGAAAATGTCCATTACATCGGGTTATCCTTGCTTCCATTTTCAGAATATACCGCACAAAAAGAGAACATATAAAGATAGTGCAATATATTGACAACTCGATAGATAACTGAACAGGAACTTGAGTTATAGATCATAACTAGGGGTCTGTATATTACATCTTGGTAATCTACCAATTACCATTCAACCACACCTACTCCTGCCACATATAATACAACAAGTGGCCCTTAGGTTCAACTAGATTATTCACTTCCTATGTCGCACCATACTACAGTAAACACATCTAGGATATCGACAACAAGGATGGATTAGAAATCGTCGAGGTTGCCCATAGAAGACTAGTTGCCGGAAGAAGAATGATTGGGCTGAGGATTAGGTTCTGGATCTCCATGTTCCGAATCTATCTCAAACACGCCTTCAATTTCCTCGGGTTCTTCTTCTGAATCTTCCTCTTCTTCTTCTAGCTCATTTGGCACAAGAGGAGGCATTTGCTGTTCTTGGAGCATCTCAATATGTCCAAGGGCGTCAGCTAATTCTTGGTTCAAGTCATGGACTTGTTCCTGCAAAAAGTCAATTACGGTGTTGCGCTGGAGAATTTGAGCATCACCTTCCAAGATCTGCACCTCCAAATGTCCAATGGTAGTATCCCTCCTGGCAATTCCTTGACCAAGTGAATGAATCTGGTCATCTTTTAGGGTAAGATTCCTATAAAAATCCTGGGCCAGATTCACCATATCATCCATACACCTTTGCTTAAGTGACTAGAAGTGATACTGAGCATTCATATATCTGATTACTGCCCTGAGGGTCTCCTCGGCTATATCTCCAATTAACAATCCGAAATAAGTTGTTCTGAAGGTCCACTCAGCATCGTGTGCAAACACTGCTGGAAACAGTCCGATGGGGTAAGCTGCTACCGCATTTGGATACTGTTCACAAAAAGTGGTGATAGCCTTGAGTGCTACGGCTTCAAAAGTATCCACGAGACGATATCCAACAACCTCTATCTCAATAGATTGCCACTCAAGGGTAGGATGTGGGGGAATAGTGACAGTGGCACAGCATCGAGGGACTCCAACCTCAGTAAACTCACGACCCTTATACTGGGGTGGATCCGGGTAGTGATAGATACGAAGTGTATCCCACAGAATTCTTGGAAACCCTTCCCAATACAGGCATTCAGTGTGAGCATATCCCTCAGTATCCCAATAGATCCTCCGAACATCTGCCATCTAAATCAAAAGGATTCAAATGTTAGATAGGATATAAATTTCCTAAAGTTTGATAAAGGCTGTGGAAAGATGCGAGTCAATATGATTTTGATAATGGCAAAGATTGGACATCAGATGGATATTATAGATCTTGAGGGTAAATCGAAAGATGCTAAGATACTAACCCTATGGCTGTTCGTATAACCATTTCAAGACTGTACAAGATTGCACTTGTGAATGTCCACACTCTAGATATCCTTATGATAACATAAGCACAGATTCTAATTTACAAACAATAGTTCAAAGATGCATGCACGTACTACGTCCTCACAAACAAAAATAACTGCCAAAAATCTTTGGACTTACGTGGTTAATTACAGTGGCATAATATAGATACGTCTCTCCCTATAATATCTAGTCGACAAATCCTCACCGTTCAGAACCTATCAATTCACGGTTAGCGTACCTGCAGAAAATAACAATTTTATATCGTGAACCTTTCATGCCAGCATGTCATGAAAGCATTCCCAAACATTACTGTTCACTATAGAAACAGCATCTGTACAATTACCGCCGTACAGACAACGTTAACATACGTTATCGAAATAACGTATTCACGGGGGTACCGCAAAATGCGGGGGTATGAACAGCGATCACCATACCCTATGCCTAACCATATACTCCCAATATAATCAACCGAAGTTGATATATTAGCAGCATCTCAAGTAGGCCACTGCTTGAGAAACAGCATTCGGTTCGCATCACCGACGGGAAGGCTAACTCCCCAGTTAGCTGAGGATCCTTACCTTCTTACCTCATCGTCGAAGGTATCGTTACATAATGTAAAGTTGATTGTGCATAAATTTAAGTTTTAATGAAAAAGTAATGCTGGAAGTTAGAGTTATATATATACTATAGCCACCTCTAACTCCCTTATTAAACATCACCCTAGGGCTTTACATACTAAGAACAATCCTTAATGAAACCAACGTAGTTTTGGTAAAATACGTTGTTGATCCAATTTTATACTAAAAGCATTTTTAAGGCAATTCATATCTCCGGCGTACACTTGTTAGCTCTGATACCACCTATGGCAGAACCAACCTAAATTACACCGGCTCAAGTGCGTTAATCCTTCTCGGAAGGCAGTAAGGACTCAACCGCACTTCAAACGGTGTAACCCCGTGGTCTGTCGGGTAAAGTCCCGATAAAACCACCTAACTCAGGATCAAAATAAGGTATCTCGCATGAAGGCGAGTCTAGAGATACAAGCAGTAACAATTTTACATCATAGGCATAATATTACATTAGTATTTAAACATATATAGTAGCAAAACCTAACTAATACGAATTTATACAAAACTGTTCAAAGTTAGAGTAGCTGCAGCGGAAAATAAAATGCGACACTACCATACGTCGCGGAACGGATATTGAGCTAAGCCCAAGCTCAACATCACTCGGAATGACTTGTGTTGGCCGGGGACGGATCCCACTCCACGGTCCAACCATCGGGAAGAGCATAGGGCTATGGTACAGGCAGAGCAGAGTCCTCATGGGGATTACCTGAACAAAAGTCACATTGGAAGGCTGAGTATTCTAATACTCAGCAAGGCTTACCCGTTTCATGGTATACATAGCCATGTAGCTAGACTATGAAGGATTGTAATGTTTTGGGTATAGTTTCAGTCGAAAAGCAACAAAGAGTAGGTCCTTAATTTCAACTTTTAGCTTTCAGGTTCCAGTTGGTTATCCATTCTAGGTAAGCAACTATAGCTACTCAAGCATGGTAGAACTTTTTGAACAAACATCATTTTTGATCATCATCAGGTTGCTCTTATTACTCTATGTGGCAAAGGGATCAAGTAGTCTCAATCTCCGCGAGAAACGGATGATTCTGAATCAAATTTCAAACCTTGCAAGGGTAAACCTAACTCACACGCTTGGAACATTCAATGATCGTTCCGAAGCAACCGTTTGCCTTTTATTCCGACTCGTGGATCAGTACCACCACAAGCGATTGTAGGACCATACGCACATCCAATGTGCAGGACATACGTCTGTAGCGCGACTACATGACCGTACTCCTATCCGCTGTGCGTAACGTACTCCCTCACATCGGTGTGTGTGCGAAAAACCAAATTACGAGTGGTGGGGGTATGTCCACTCCTCGAGCCGATCGGTTACTAGGCTTACCGCTTACCATATTTCGCGGCATGTGGCTAGTACTTTCAAACGCTTAACCACCGCTACCACACGCTGCAAACTTATCAAATTTTCATCAACACAGACGGGGTTCTTGCCAAGGTCATGAATCATAATCATAACCCCGTCCATCATCTTGATAGTGGTTGCAGAAATGTAAACACTGCAACTCCTATAAAGCTTGCGAGTGATAGGGAATCACTCGACTTCTACCGGTTCTATTAGCTTAGCAACTAGTCGGACATAGGTTCTAGTATTCAATACATAGGTTCTTAGGAGTATGCAACTAAGGTTTCAATACAACTCCTGGAAACTTAAATGCGCAAGTAATTATACAGGAATATATAAATTGCAGTGTAGTAAAAATAATGGTTTATGTCCGGGGCTTGCCTTCGCTGGTGGGGTTGGGGTCAGAGATGTCAACACAAAAAGTTTCCGAACCGGGGTTCGGGGCTTCAGTTAAATCTCCGATAATATTCCCGGGGTCTTCAGAAATATCCCCTTCTGGTTCCGAGATCAGCTGGTAGTCTCCGTCAGCGAGAGCTATCGAGTCTATATGATATGCAAACATCACAGTTGAGGAATGCATATACTTCCATTTTATTTCACGATAAAGTTGCAATCTAATAAACAAATATTCTATTTAGCAAACGTATCATCTATTCTTATATTGGGCAATCATTTATCGAGTATAAATATAATTACCTAATTGCATTAAATGACATGTGGAGTTACTCTAAGAAACTAAGCTAATTACATTAAGTAGCATTGGAAAAGATCCTAATTTATTTAACTAATTCCCTTAAATATTATTAGTTTACTTTATCAATAAGACTAATGTTCTTATTAAGAAAAGGGGTTATTATTTAAATTCTTGGTCAAATAATAAAACCGTAAGTTAGGAGTGATTATTAATGCTATAAAAATTATTATAAATAGATCTAATTGAAATCAGCTTATCATAAAATTTTCAGAATATTTCATGCAGCAAAGCAATCAGAATAATTAATTTAATCAATAAATATTTAGATTATGAACTATTTTTCTAGTTTGATCTACTGCAAACCTAAGGACAAAAATTTTATAGAAAAAAGGTTGATCTGAATCTAAGCTAATGTGATTTTATCAAGATTTTTATCCTTATAGTAATTATGCTATAAAATAAAAAAACACATTGTAATATTAAGATCTATTTATATCAGAAGTTTTACATTGGATCTTGTGCTGCAATTTTGTGAACATGTTACGCTACTTAAAAGTAACACTCTGATTTAGTTTCATAAATTTTCATAAACTAGGACTATTATTCATGAATTATCTTTGAATCTAAGCCTAAATTCATAACTCAAGCTACTCTAGGCTACTGATAATCAAAATTTTATCATGGATTACACATGCTGCAAGAAGGTTAGAGTAAATTTTACAGCTATAAATACTAACAGATTCACCCTTAAATAAATCCTAAAACTTTCATCAATATAAAACAAAGATACTTAAACATCATAGCTAGGAAACAATTCTGGGTCTACAAATTTTACATAAAGTTATACATGAGACACACATCCTATGTTTCAAATTTCAATGACAGAATAGCTATGAATCACAAGATCTAATTAGCACACCCATTTCCTAGTATTTATTCTAATTCAAAATATTCACTTACTCAGCTCAAGGTTATAACATAAAAGTTGTAGCATTTACTTCAAAGATTCAAACAAAACTACTTTGACATTTTTCTTAGTTTCCTGCGAATTCTTACAAATTTCTAAAGATCACTGATTTGAATTGAAGGGAGGGACTGGAATCTTGCAGTCAGGCCCTCAGAAAGATTTAGAGTACTGCAATCAAGTCCTTGGCTCATCGGGGAAGAGAGCTGAGACTTGCCGGCCAAATTTCAGCAATGGTGGTCGCCGGCGGCGAGGGGGAACCGGCCAGGAAGGACCAGTGGGCTAGCGCGGGCCATGCTGGGGGTGATGTGATGGTCGGGGTCGACCGGAGGGGTGGAACGACGGCGACCTGAGGCGGCGGCGATGGAGCTCGACTACGGCGGCGGTGTTCCAGCGAGGGGGTTCATCGAGGGCGGTCCAGAGGTTGGGGAGAAGCTCGAAGGGAGAAAGGCGGTTCGATTGAGCACCCTGGCGAGGGTTGGGGTGCTCAGAAAGATAGGTCCCCACGGCAGACCGAGGTGGCGGCAGAGAGGTCGACGGCGACGGCGATGCTCCGGCGATCAACATCGGCAAAGGCCCTGCGCACGAGCATCGGTGAGCCACGGGTGATGCACTGCTGCATTCAATTGAGGCTAACGGCTATGGGAAAGAGGTGACCGACGGTGACCGTGACGACGGCGGAGGGGAAGAACACCGGCGAGCCTCGGGAAGGCCAAACTGGAGCTCAAAGAAGTCGAGTGAGGGGTGGCGAGCTTCACAAGGTCAAGGAGAAGCTATGGAAGGGGCTGTCGTGGATCGGGAAGGGCTGGGGTGGTCTGCCCACGGTGAGCAGAGCTCGTTGGAGACGAAGAGCGGGCAGCAATGGTGGATCCGGGGCTCGGGGTGAAATGCGAATGCAAGAGAGAGCAAATTGGAGGGAGGGGAAGCTACTGAAGGTCTTGGACCAGAGAAGAAGGGTGGGGGAGGCACGCATGGCGCTAGCCATGACGGCGGCGAGGTGGCGGCTGGGTAGAGCTCGGACAGAGGCGGGGCGGCGTGGCACGCGCGGGAGAAGGCCAGAGGAGAGGGGTTAGGGTGGCGGCCGGCCTGGCGGCGACGCGTGGGAGCTGCCAGAGGCAAGAGGTGGCGACGGCAGAGCTGCAGTGGCGGTGAGCGGCGGCGGCCTGCTACGAGGCAGAGGGGGAGCAGAGGAGGAAGAAAGGGGGGGGGGGGCGCCAGGGTCTGAGGTGTAAACTCCAAAAACTCCAGGGACCTCACTGTAACACAAAATTTCCCACTATTCTAAAGCTCAAATGAGAAAATGGTCAAAATAAAAGTTGTAGAACTTTTCAGACCCTACAACTTTTATTTAGGGTTCAAATTCACAAACCCAAAGGATAGATCTTTATTTTGAAATTTTGGACTTAATTCAAACTTTATAAAGTTTTTGTCCTTATTAGGGAAAATTTCATGTATTTTTTGGACTTAATTGTAAGTGTTATGTAATGCAATGATGACTAACACTTTTACACTTGGACCCCTAGTAAGAATTGGAAGTTACATTTGTAATTCAAATATTTTGCATAAAAGGACTCATATTTTTGAAAACTTACACATAAGTCCTTATTCCACACATTCACTCAATTTCACTCAATTCAATACATACATTACACATTCTTTCCTAATGTTTTACAATTTTGACACCTAGGGTGTCACAGCTTCATTACTGGAAGAACTT
Source organism: Panicum hallii (assembly GCF_002211085.1). NCBI lineage: Eukaryota > Viridiplantae > Streptophyta > Magnoliopsida > Poales > Poaceae > Panicum > Panicum hallii. The sequence continues at coordinate 44,446,751 of NC_038050.1, read as the reverse complement.
CAGTGCAAAATGGGCCGAACTGATGCAATCAGTGCACATGTTCATGCCATAAAGTCACGTCGGTTTTGGGCGTTTCATACCGTTTTGTTACTGCACGAAACTCTGTGCAAAATAGGCTGAACTAGTGCAACTAATGGACAAGTTCGTGCAACTGGCGTCGGAATTTTTTGCAATGAACATACCCAATCCAGCCCATTGGACCTCAAACTCAAGTTTTGGTGCGTTTGGACCGTTCCATTACTGCACAAACTTTGGTGCAAAACTGGAGGAACTGGTGCAGTTAAAGCACAAGTTCGTGCCATGAAGTCGTGTCTACTTTTTCTCACAAGGAACGCACCTGATCTGTCCCATTGGACCCCAAACTCTTGTTTTGGTGCGTTTCGGACCGTTTCATTACTGCATGAACTTCGGTGCAAAATGGGCCAAGCTGGTGCAATTAATGCACAAGTTTGTGCCACGAAGTCATGTCTCTTTTTTTGCAATGAACGCACCGCATCCACCCAATTGGACCCTAAACTAATGTTTTGGGGGCATCTCGGACCGATATGCTACTGCTTGAACTTTTGTGTAAAATTGGTTGAACTGGTGCCGTTAGTGCACAACTTCATGCAACGATGTTGCATTGGGATTTTTCGCAATGAGTGCACCTGATCCACCCCATTGGACCCCAAACTCATGCTTGGTGCGTTTCGGACCGTTTCATCACTGCATGAACTTCCGTGCATCGAAGTCGCGTCAGAATTTTGCGCAACGAACGCATCCTATCCACCCCATTGGAGCCCAAACACATGTTTTGGAGCGTTTCGGACCATTTTATTACTGCAAGAAAGTCGGTGCAAAACAGGCTGAACTGGTACAATTAATGCACAAGTTCGTGCAACGATGTGGTGTTGGAAATTTTCGCAATGAGCGCACCTGATCCACCTCATTAGACCCCAAACTCATTTTTGGGCCGTTTTGGACTATTTTGTTATTGCACGAACTTTGGTACAAAACAAGCTGAACTGGTGCAATTAGTGCACAAGTTTGTGCCACAAAGTCGTGTCGGCATTTTTTCACAATGAACGCACCTGATCCATTCCATTTGATCCCAAACTCTTGTCTTGGGGTGTTTCTGACCATTTTGTTACTGCATGAAAGTCGGTGCAAAACATGCTGAACTGGTGTAATTATAGTGCACAATTTTGTGCAATGAAGTTGTGTCAGAATGTTTCGGAATGTTTCCTTACTACATGAACTTTGGTGCAAAACACGCCGAACTGATGCAATTAATGCACAAATTCTTGCCACAAAGTTGTGTTGGAATTTTTCACAACAAACGCACCTGATACAATCCATTGGACCCCAAACTCATATTTTGGGACATTTCGGTTTGTTTCATTTTTGCAATAACTTTGTGATGAGGATATCACCACCAATAGTACATCCACACCTACACCAGCATCTACTTCGCCAACACCACTTGGTCCTATTACTCGCGCTCATGCTCGTTGGCTTACCCATCAAGTAAGTTCACTCTAAATATTAGGTGCATCATATTATTTAGACAATAAAGACACGTGCACTCTTGTTTTACTCTGCAACAATTGATTGGATCAAAAGGGAAGAGGCATCACGCAGGCTGGATTCTGACTGCAGAACAGACATGACTTATGACGGCCGCCATGACTTCTTCCGGATTCTGTTTTGGGCATTCAAGTAATTCCTGGAAAGCTTATCAAATCTACTTTCCAACGGATCCAGAATCACCTCCATATCTATTCGGATTCAACCGCAATCGTCGATTTACTATAGAGTTCTTTTCAGCCCACAGTGCTGCATCACCCTATTTTGGCCCAATGGACCGTGTATCAAGTTGAGTCCAATTCGGATGTGTCCTAGGGTTGGGATACGACCCCAGCATCCTTGTGGTCATTCTTCCACTTCCTTAAAACCCTTAGCCGCCGCCAAGAACACTTGAGTTTTGTTAGATGCAAGTTTAGCTTTTGCTACTTACTTGTAGGCACGCGTGCTGATTCAGCCCCCCCTCTACTTGTTTTCGGAACTCCACCATATTTGAGATTCAGTTTGAGACCTTCAATTACATCTCGTATTTTCAGTACTAGTTCTACTTGTTCTTGCTAGTTCTTCGATTGCTTGCAGGATGAGTGTCCTAGTGGCCGGGTGTCGCGCTCCACAAGATCGCGGCAACCATAGGAGGTGCTGTATCAGTTGCTAAGACGCAGCATCCTTGGAAGACTGTAGTCAGGCCGTGAACGTCGTCTCCTCCATCAATCGAGTTATCCCACGCCTCTCATCGAAAGATCAGGAACAAATCGGTCGGAGGATTACTCCAGCCGGGTGGCGGAGTGCACCCGCCTAATCCTAGTTTGTGATGAGTTTGGGGGAAGTCAAGAAATGCTAGATCAAGAGGCGTATGAACACGGAAAGCACACAAGTTAGAGTGGTTCAGGCCGCCGGAGCGTAAAACCCTACGTCAACTGTGAGATGTATTGCCTGAGCTTGTGAATCTTGTGTGTTCGTGGAACTTGTGTGTGTGAAGACCTGTGTTCTAACATGCACGCTCTCCCTTTTATAGGCTCAAGGGGAGCGCGTACACTGAGCGGGGTCCTGACAGGTGGACCCGGTGACATATTAAATAACGTACACATCGGAGCCTTAAATGCCACAGATTCGGAAATCTTCCTCTCCGGTCCCCGTGCGTATCCTCTACCAGGGTATGGTCATGTGCCGTCTCGCTAGTATAGGGTCTACTATCATTGACATGCGTAGTGGGAGACATGCTGTCACTGTAGGGTCAGTTCCCGCTGACAGGCGAAGGGGCTATGTTGACCTACCATGTTGTAGCCTCCGCGCATTGTAGCAGCGCACGCCACGGCCCTCCTGCAGCAAGTCATAATAACCCTTCGCTCATGCGCGCGGCGCTGTGATGTGACTACACGCCCCTCGCCCATGCACGCGGTGCGGCGATGCGACGCGCCACCTCGGTAACTGGCGGGCTTACCGTGGTGTCAGCATACCTGCCCAACGTGTCAGAGGGCAGCCCATGCCCTGTCTCGGGCACTCGCATCCCAACCACCCGCATTTAATGTGGTAGTTGGGCTGGCTTCTCGTAGAAGGCTGGCTGCCACCGGACACGTGGCGGTGCTGGTTTAGCGGCCGCTTCCCCAGGGGCATGTGGCGGCACCGGAAATCCTTCCCGGTGGGAAGGGAGGTCCGGGCTGCCCTTGCTGGCACAGGCATTCGGGCCCCCTGGGGGTCCGGCTTCCACACGTAGGGGCCCAAGACCACCCCGCGGTGCTCCGGGCCTGCAGTAGCCATTCCTGAGGACCTTTTCCTTGTGGGCACGTGATGGCGCTGGGCCTACTAGAGTGTGGGGGGAGGTCCGGAGACCGTGCCTCCAGTTTTCAGGCCCGGGCCGTACACCCTGTCACCCAAAGGCTTAGTGCAAGGTTACGGATAACCTCGTGCCCCTCGGGCTGGACGCACTCGTAGGAGGTACCCCTGTCTGTATGTACTGATAGAGGTCCCCGGGCCCACCTCGGGTGAGGAACGAACCCGCAGGTGGGGCCATAATCTTGTGTCGTGCCGGGTGGACAGCTTGCGCCCACTGCGAAGGGACAAGAAGGACCTTCCCCTCCGGCGAGATCTCCGAGGCGTCATCCTCTGCCCGCGTTCTGCACGCCTGATGGTTTAGCTTCCTGTCTTATTCATGCACGTCTTGTTGTACTTGCAGTTCGGATTCCATCTTTTCCTCCCGCCTCTAGTGAGCACACCTTTGACCAGCGGGCCCAGGCCCACCGATCATAGGGTTGAGAGGCGGGCACCTGGTGCGAATGACTCTTCGGATTCCCCTCGCTCGCCGTGGAGTCCAAGAGGGGATCAGCTTTATTTAAAGGCAAGTGCCGCAGGGATCGGCTACCTTTTTGCACTTGCCTTCTCCAGACGCCGCAGCGCCCTTTTGTCTTCACTCGCACTTTTTGCGATTTGCCTTCTGCTCCCGGCGCTTTCTTCTCTTCCTGCATCCTTGCAATCCTTCCCCTTGCATCTGCAGCAATCACCACCATGTCTCCTCTTAGCCATCCCCACCGCTTCCAGCGTCAGGAACAGCTCGACGCAGTGCGCCGCCTCTTGGGGTGGACCACGCCGGAGCTCGCCAGGAAGATCCGGGCAGGCTCGAGCTCCCTCAATGACCTGGTCGCGGGGGAGTTCATCCTCTTCATCGCGTACATCTCCTGCGGGCTAGCCCCTCCGATCTCCTCCTTCTTCCTTTTGCTCCTGGAGGAGTTCGGTCTTCAGCTCCAGCACCTCACCCCCACTCCATCCTCCTCGTGTCCATCTTTGTCCACCTCATGGAGATGTTCGTGGGGGGTCCGTCCCTGTGTCACCATCTTTAGGCACTTCTATGCCCTGGTCGGGTCAGGGAGGAGCAAGTGCGTCGTCGGCGCCTACTACTTCCAGCTTCGGCACGGGATGTTCAGTTCCTACATCAGCGGCTTCTCCAGCACCAAGTGGGAGGACTGGCGCATGGACTGGGTCATCGCATGACCGATGCCAACGACTGCCTCGAGCTGCTGACCGAAGGGCCCCTCCTCGACCGCAGCAGTTGGAAGGCCGGGCCGTCCCTCCCGGCGGACCCGGTGCTGGACTAGGTCAAGACTCCGGCGAGGGGCGGCCTGATGTCCATGATGGTGCTGGGCGACTTCCTGAGGCGTCACATCGCACCCCTGCAACAACGATCCAAGATGGCCTGCATGTTCATCGGGGTGAATGACTGCAACAGGATCGTGCGTGGGGTCGGCTCAGATCTGTTCGGGCGATGACCGGTGATGCGTACACTCCGGAGCTGTTGGTGCTCCCGAGAGGGATCAAGGCCCTGTGCGAGAACCAGGCGGTGCGGACGACGGTCCTAGCTTCGCTGCCGACGCTAGACGAGGGCGGCCTGGCGGTCCGGCAGGTGAGGGGTGACCCCAATCGTGGGATACGGATCCCCGGCACCTTGCCCGACAGCCACCAGCGCGCCGATCCAAGCCTCGGTGGGTCCAGCCATGGAGGCCTGGCTCCCTCCGGGAAAGAGAAGGTGCTGGAGGTGGCCACCTCGCGGAGCAGCCGGGATCGCGAGGAGGACAGGTCACAGAGGCTCCGCCGTGGCGACGGATCCTTCATGGGGGAGCTAGCCCCCAAGCGCCAGAAGACAACGGAGTCGGGGGGCCACATCGTCAGCAGCCACAGGGGAGGCCAGAGGAGACGCGACGGTCTCCGCCACAGCATCGACCACCGCCGCCGCCGCCGCCTCCACAGCAGTGCCAGGCACCGCCACCACCTCCGCCCCAGCAATAGCAGCAGGCCCCACCACCACCCCCACCAAAGTAGTAGCAGCAGGCCCCACCACTGTTGCCGGAGACACCATCGGCGGAGAAGTCCCGCCGGTTGCCCGGGGCATCATCCACAGGAAGGAGGGAATCCCTAGTCTTCCAGGCAAGATGGGGGGTGTGGAGCTCCACGTGAGTGGTTAACTCCTCATGTCTTTTTGATTTATTTGGTTTTTGGATATTTATCTTGATGATGTTTGCCAGGACTACTTGCCCTGCCACGACCTCCGCATCCTCCAGCGACTCCTCGGCCGGGAGGTCCGACCCCCAGCTGGCTTCTTCCACCACCGCTGGGGGGCCGGCGGCATCATCGACAGGACCACCATCTCCGCCCACGGCCTCGGAGGCCCGGGCCGGAGCTCCGGCGGCCGAGGCCGCAACCCAGATTGAGGTGACCCCTCCAGCCATGGCGGGCGGAGAGACTGCCATAGTGGCCGCATTGGGAGCCACGGCGGAGGCTCCCTCTACAGAGCCGGCCGCAGAGGAGGTTACGGCCACGGCGGGGGCAGCCGCAGCAGCAGAAATCGCAAGGGCTCCTAGCTCCGGCCCCCAGCCCACGCAGGAGGATGTGCCGGAGGTGGTGTATGGGAGGCACCTGCTCCCGAGCCCAGTGGAGGTCCCTCTTCCCCACCTCCTGGTCAAGGCCCAGCGGGCAATGGAGGAGTCGGAAGCGGGCTTCCGGCCGGACTGGGAGATGCTGGTGGCGGAGCGCCTTCGGCTCTTCAACTGGGAGCGCTGTCTGGGGGACCGCATCCAGGTGGTGGCCTCCCGCGCCACCGAGGAATGGGCCCAGCTCGAGTGGGAGCGCGAGGTCCAGCGCGAGAAGATGCGCAGAGTCATTGACCGAGAGATGGCGGTCGCCACCCGGGAGAAGGTGGTGACCCGGAAGGAGATGGAGGTGGAGTTGAAGGAGCGGTCGGCTCGTCACACAATCAACACTGCCAAGGCTATGGCAAAGACGATTGATGACGAGCGGGCCGCCCTCAACCTTCGAGAGGTGGCCGTCCAGGAGGAGGAGGCCCGCCTCACCGCCCTCCGGTCAGACCTGGAGGCCCAAACCCGGGACCTCGAGGAGCGGGAGGCCAAGGTGGAGGGATTCCTGGCAGAGCAGTGTGTCGGGGTCGAGCGGATTGTGAAGTGGGTCGGTGAAGCAAGCACCACCCTGGAACCCCTTGGGCTAAGTCCCATGCAGGTTGTAGAGGCCCCTTCTTCACTCGGCACCGTCCTTCCAGCGCTGGACTCTGCTGCCAAGCGTCTGCAACGCCTGGAGTCCACTCTCGTCACGCGCCTCGAGGCCAAAGGATGAGAGCTTGCTCGGGTGGTGGTAGACCACGTCCTTACCTGCTTCCGGAGCCACGACCCCGCCATCTCCTTGACTCCAGTCCTGGAGGGCCCCGTACCAGAAGCGGAGGCCGCCACCTGGGAAGGAGTGCAAGAAGTAGTGGAGATCATGGCCGCCCGCTTCGAGCGTAGCACGGGGCCGGACTTGTAGAAGGAGGAGGCTCCTCCAGACGCCAAAGGACTAGGAGTAGTCTTTTTGTTGTTTTTGTACATATTGTAAGTTATACAAAGTTTTGTAATGATATGTAATACAAAGATATGTAATACAAATTGTTTTTGTATACATTATAAGTAATGTAATATTCTGTATATGACAAGCAATAAAAACTTAGCTGTTTTTCCATTTGCTTGTTCTGTCGTGTGCTTTCTGGACTATCGAGGTCCCTTCACCCCCTGGGAGGTAGTCGCAAGGGATTGGGACTAGCTACCATGAAAACGAGGTTTAGTCCTGCACAGGACTTAGGATCGACGCTTAGCAATCGTTCCCATGGGGTCCAAGACCTTGCCGGCGAGAGTCCTTTGAGATGTAAGACTGGGCTTAGTGAATCAGAGCACCAGGGCCTAGGGCTCAAGGACTGAAGGGGTCCGGACTTCTGGATTCCTAGTTCTAGTTACTACAATACTTATCCTAGGGAGGTAGAGCGTGCAGGCTTAGGGTACGGAACCAGGCTAAGCGGCTACACAACTTTGGACCCAGCTGAGGACAAGTACGCTTCCCCGAAGCCGGTCTCTAGAAGACCGGACCCTTTCTTCCTGTGAAGGAGAGGTCCCGGGTGGAGACACAACCCAGCAACTCAATTCAGGACTCAAGCACAGCACAGAGATAAAGGACCTCGTGGGGGTTAGCGTAAGAGGGAGACTAGAAAAGAAACTAAATTGCATAAACCACAAAGGCAGTCGGAGAATAAATTTTTTCTTGATAAGTTGGTATAGATAGAATGTGCGATGAATGTCAGGGGCCGGGTTTACGAGGACAGACCTCCACCGCCCTGGTCCACACAGGGGTGCTACCATATTACAAAGGAAAAAAATTTATTCTCGGCTTGGCCCCTAAGGATAAAACTTACGGAGGTGCTCAATGTTCCATGGGTTGGGTACTTGCACGCCCTCCTCCGTAGCTAAGCGAACAGATCCTGGTCGGCACACCTTTGACACCTTGATGGGGCCCTCCCAGCTGGGGAAGAGCTTGTGGAGCCCCTCTCGGTTCAGGATTCGCCATAGGACTAGGTCCCCGACCCGGAGCTCCCTACTATGCACGAACCGTTGATGGTAACGCCGGAGCGCTTGGTTATACCATGCATTTTGGACCGCTGCTCGCCATCTTCGCTCGTCGATGAGGTCTACATCTTGATGACACTAACGTTCCTGCAATTCCTCATCGAAAGCTTGGACTCATAGTGAGCCCATGGTGATCTCCGGGAGAAGGCATGGTTCGGCCCCGTAGACTAGGAAGAAAGGGGTCTCCCCGGTCGCTCGGCTGGGTGTGGTCCGGTTCCCCCATAGTACACTCGGAAGCTGGTCAACCCACTTCGCACCATGCTTTTCAAGATCGTTGTAGGTGCGAATCTTGAGCCCCCTGAGTATTTCAGCATTAGCCCGCTCCACTTGGCCATTGCTTCTGGGATGTGCCACGAAAGCGAAGCAGAGCTGGATGCCGATGTCCTCACAGTACTCTTGAAAGTGCTGGCTCTTGAACTGGGTCCCGTTGTCGGTGATGATTCGGTTCGAGACCCCGAAACTGCACACGATTGACTTGAGGAAAGCGATTGCAGATGCCTTGGTGATGTTGACCATAGGGGTAGCTTCTGGCCACTTGATGAACTTGTCGATGGCAACGTACAGGTACCGGTACCCGCCGACGGCCCTGGGGATAGGTCAAGAGATATCCAACCCCATACAACAAAAGGCCAAGAGGGTGGAATCATTTATAGAGCCTGAGCTGGAGTGTGTATCTGCTTTGCAAGGAACTGGCATGCTTTGCAGGACTTTACCAGCTCAGCTGCATCCTGAAGCGCTGTCGGCCAGTAAAAACCATGCCGGAAGGCCTTACCGACCAGCGTGCGGGATGAAGAATGACTTCCGCACTCGCCTCCATGGATCTCCGCGAGCAAGTCACGGCCCTCTTCCTGGGTGATACACCGCATGAGGATGCCATTGGCGCCACGGCGGTAGAGATCTCCTTCTACCACCGCGTACCGCTTAGCCAATCACACTATGCGCTCAGCGGATGCTTGGTCTTCAGGAAGGAAGTTGTCTTTCAGGTAGTCCCAGATCTCAGAGATCCATGCATCAGGACCCCCCTGAGAGTTTGGATGCGGCTCCTCGAGGTCTTTGGGACCCTCGACGGTGCACACAATCCTTGGTGGCCCCCACGGATGGAGCGCCGCAGGGACCGCTAGCTTTGAGGAGCTAGGCTGACCCCCTACACCCAGTTCAGCAGGCTGGGCGGATGGCTTCAGTAGCCATCTTTGAAAGACGCCCTCTGGCACGGATGCCTGAGTTGATGCCCTCGTGGAGAGTGCATCTGCCGCTGAGTTGCCCTCACATGGAACGTGTTGCAGTTCCAGTGTATTGAAATCTTTCTCCAGCTTCCTCACATGGATGAGGTATGCTGTGAGCTGGGGATTGTTGCAACTGCACTCCCCCTAGACCTGCTTGATGACAAGCTGGGAGTCTCCCTTGACTAGGAGTTCCCGGAGCCCAGGGATAGAGCCACCGTCAGTCCGAAGATTAGGGCCTCATATTCCACCATGTTGTTGGTGGCCTCAAAGTCGAGGAGCACCATATACTTCACTTGTTCGCCATTTGGGTCGATGAGGACTATGCCAGCTCCAGCCTTCTTGTTGCATGCGGACCCATCGAAGAAGAGCATCCAGTGGGGTCCGGTGAACACCGGAGCCCTGCCTTCTGGAGGTGGGGGGGGGGTCCGAACCGTGGTCTGGACCCCTAGGGACGCTTGGTGTAGGAGTCCACTCTGCAACAAAATCGGCAAGGACTTGACTCTTGATGGAGTGGCAGGGCTGGAAGTTGAGTTGAAATCCAGTGAGCTCCGCAGCCCACTTGGCAATGTTGCCCATGGCATTGGCATTGTGGAGGATGGCCCTCAATAGGTAAGAGGTCACCACCACAATTTTGTAGGCCTGGAAATAATGGCGGAGCTTCCGGGGCGCAATGAATATAGCATAAAGGATCTTATGCATTTCGGAATACCTAGCCTTTGCCTCATGTAGGACCTCGCTGACGTAGTAGACCAGCTTTTGGACGGTCATGAACTTGGCAGCAGGACTGGGCCCTTCTCCCTAAGCTGGGGACGCTCCAAACCCCAGGTCTTCTGATTCTTTCCCGGGTCAGGACCCGGCCGGACCCCCCGAAGCAGGGTCGGTTGTCACATTGGTGGAGGTCGGACCACCACTTCCTACAAAGGGGAACTGCGGGGGCCCGTTGCATAAGTTGCTCGAACCTCTCTGCGACCAGCACCATGCTGATCACCTTAGTCATCGCTGCAAGGTACAGAAACAGCGTCTCACCCGGGTCCGGAGCCACCAGTACTGGCAAGGAGGTGAGATGCTGCTTCATCTCCTGGAAAGCTTGCTCTGCCTCCTCGGTCCATGTGAATGGAGCGGACCCCCTCATCAACCTGAAGAAGGGGAGAGCCCTCTCCTCCAGCCTAGAGATGAAGCGGCTGAGAGCTGCAAGGGACCCTGTCAACTTCTGCACGTCCATGAGTTGTGCAGGGGGCCTCATTGCTTCGATTGCCCGGATCCTATCCGGGTTCGCCTTGATCCCCCGATGTGACACCAGGAAACCGAGGAGCTTTCCTGCCGAAATGCCAAAGACACATTTGTCGAGGTTAAGCTTCGTGCATGTTGCGTACACCTCACTATGTCTCTAACCAAATCACCTAATGTAATGTTCATTGCGTGACTAATGTAATGTTCATTGCGCGAGCAAAGGTGGGTAAAGCATTAACCAGTCCATATGGCATTAGAACATAGTAATAAAAACCATCTACTGTTACAAAAGCTGTATGCTTCCTATCAGCCTTAGCCATTTTGATTTGATGAAAACCAGAATAGGCATCTATGAAGGATAGCAAGTCACACTCGGAGGTGGAATCTACAATCTGATCTATACGTGGAAGTGGATAGGGGTCTTTTGGACATGCCTTTTTGAGGTTGGTGTAGTCGATGCACATCGGAAGCTTCTCGTTGGCCTTTGGGATGACGACCGGATTGGCCAACCACACAGGGTGATGGACTTCTTCGATGAAGCTAGCTTGCAGCAGCTTGCGGACCTCTTCATAGATGAAGTTCTACCGCTCGATGGACTACTTCTGTGGCTTTTGTCGCACCGGCCTGGCATCGGGGTGGATCTTCAGATGGTGCTCAATCACCTCCTTGGGGATCCTGGGCATCTGTGATGGCTCCCAAGAGAAAATGTCAACATTTGCTCAGACGAAGGTGGTGAGCGCGCTTTCCTATTTCTCTCCCAGGTCTCCCTGATGCGGGTGGTCTGGGAGGGCTCCGCTCCAACCTGGATGGTCTTTACGGGGACATCGTCTGTATCAGATGGACAAACTTTGGGCGCCCTAGCTGGTGCCCTGGTGCATGAGGGTGAGGGGTCGGACCCCTCTGCGCCGGCGGCCGGGGCGAGACCCGCTGCCAGCGCATGCAGCTTTTCTACTGCCGCTACGGTAGTGGTCGGGTCACCCTGCACGGTGAGGACTCCTGTAGGGGATGACATCTTGAGGACCAAATACCCGTAATGGGCAAGGGCCATGAACCGGTATAGAGCCGGTCTGCCAATAATGGCGTTGAATGGGAGGTTCACCTCCGCAACATCGAACTGCACATTCTCTGTGCGGAAGTTTTCCTCCATCCCGAACGTGACTGGCAGGGAGATGGTCCCCACCGGGTAGATGGGATGAGGGCCCACTCTGGAGAATGGGCGTGATGGGTCTAGTCTGGACTCCAGGATCTGCAGTTGCTTGAATGCTGCATAGCTGATGATGTTGAGGCCGGCGCCTCCGTTGATCAGCACATGATGGAGCTTGATGTTGGCGATGGTAGGGGCGGTGACAAGTGGTAGCACCCCAGCCCCCGCCATGTTCTCCGGGTAGTCGGATGGCCCGAAGGAGATGGTGGTACTCCTCCACCGTTGGTGGGGTGCTGCTTTCGGTGCCCCCGGCCTCACCGAGAAAACTTCCTGGCGAAGGGTCTTGATGTCCCTCCGGGAGACGAGCTCCGAGCTGCCGCCGTACATGACGTACAGCTTCTTGCAGCGCTCGTCTCCCCCGGACTCAGAGTCGGACTAGTGGAAGAGACCCTTAAGGTCCATCTTTGGGGTTTGGTACCCCAACTCCCTCTCCGCCGCGGCAGCGTCGACATCAGAGACCTTCTCCTTGCCGGACTGCCGCGACGGGAGGAGTCATCCTTGGAGGCCTGGTCGCCCCTCTTGCTGATGCCTTTCGCGAGTTTCTGGATCTCGCGGCATCCAGTTTGGCCCGTTTTGTATCAAAGTTCTTGTAGTAACGAAATGGACCGAAACGCTCCAAAACATGAGTTTCGGGTCCAGTGGGTTGGATCGGGTGTGTTTGTCGCAAAAATTTCCGCCACAACTTTGTGGCACAAATTTCTGCATTAATTGCATCAGTTCGGCCCGTTTTGCACTAAAGTTCATGTAGTAACAAAATGTTCCGAAACATAGGTTTGGGGTCCAATGTGGTCGATCGGGTGCATTCGGTGCGAAAGATTCCGACGCGACTTCGTTGCACAAATTTGTGCATTAATTGCACCTATTCGGCCCGTTTTGCATCGAAGTTCCTGCAGCAACGAAATGGTCAGAAACGCACCAAAACAAGAGTATGGGGTCCAATGGGATGGATCGGGTACGTTCGTTGTGAAAAATGCCGACACGACTTTGTTGCACAAACTTGTGCATTAATTGCTCCAGTTCGGCCCATTTTGCACCGAAGTTCGTGCAGTAACGAAACTATCGTAATCATCCTAAACATGAGTTTGGGGTCCAATGCAGTGGATCAGGTGCGCTCGTTGCAAAAAATTCCGATGCGACATCGTTGCATGAACTTGTGCATTAATTGTACCAGATCAGCCCATTTTGCACCGACTTGTGTGCAGTAACGAATGGTCCGAAACACTAAAAAATATGGGTTTGGGGTCCAATGGGGTTGATAGGGTGTGCTTGTTGCCCTAAATTCTGATGCGACATCATTGCATGAACTTGTGCATTAACAGCACCAGTTCGACCAGTTTTGTACCAAAGTTCTTGCAGTAAGAAAACATTCCGAAACGCACCAAAACATGAGTTTGGGGTCCAATGGGTTGGATCGAGTGCGTTTGTGAAAAATTCCGATACGACATCGCACGAACTTGTGCATTAATTGTACCAGATCAGCCCATTTTGAACCAAATTTTGTGCTGTAACGAAATTGTCTGAAACGCTCCAAAACATGGGTTTGGGGTCCAATGGGGTGGATGGGGTGCATTCGTTGCACTAAATTCCGATGTGACATCGTTGCAATAACTTGTGCATTAATGGCACCAGTTCGGCCCGTTTTGTTCCAAAGTGATGTGAACCCGCTAGGGTTTTGTTGGTACATACAGACAGGGGTACCTCCTACTAGTGCATCCAGCCCAAGGGGTGCGAGGTTATCCGTAACCTCGCACTAAGCCTTTGGGTGACAAGGTGTACGGCCCGGGCCTGACAACTGGGGGCACGGTCTCCGAACCTCCCCCCACGCTTTAGCAGGCCCGGTGCCTCCACGTGCCCATGAGGACAAGGTCCTCAGGAACGGCTACTGCGGGCCCGGACCACCGCGGGGTGGTCTTGGGCCCTTACGTGTGGAAGCCGGACCCCCAGGGGGCCTGAACGCCTGTGCCAGCCAGGGCAGCCCGGACCTCCCTTCCCACCGGGGAGGAGGTCCGATGCCGCCACGTGCCCCTGGGGAAGCGGCCGCTAAACCAGCACCGCCACGTGTCTGGTGGCAGCCAGCCTTCTACGAGAAGCCAGCCCAACTACCGCATTAAATGTGGGTGGTTGGGGTGCGCGTGCCCGAGACAAGGCACGGGCTGCCCACTGACACGTTGGGCAGGTAAGCTGACACCACGATAAGCCCGCCAGTTACCGAGGCGCGTCGCATCACCGCACTGCGTGCGCAGGTGAGGGGCGTGTAGTCACATGACAGCGCCATGCGCACGAGCGAAGGGTTATTATGACCTGCTGCAGGTGGGCCGCAGACGCATGTCACTGGCAGTAGACCCTGTGCTAGCGAGACGGCACATGGCCATACCCTGGTAGAGGATACGCACAGGGGCCGGAGAGGAAGATTTCTAAATTTGTGGCATTTAAGGCTCTGATGTGTACGTTATTTAATATGTCGCCGGGTCCACCTATCGGGACCCCGCTCAGTGTACGCACTCCCCTTGAGCCTATAAAAGGTAGAACGCGCACGTTAGAACACAGGTCTTCACACACACAAGTTCCACGAACACACAAGTTTCACAAGCTCAGGCCATACATCTCACAATGGACGTAGGGTTTTACGCTCCGGTGGCTTGAACCACTCTAAACCCTTGTGCGCTTTCTGTGTTTATATGCCTCTTGATCTAGCATTCCTTGACTTCCCCCAAACTCATCCTAAACTAGGATTAAGCGGGTGCACTCCACCACCCGACTGGAGTAATCCTCCGACATTTGGCGTGCCAGGTAGGGGGTCGGTTTGGTTCGCGCTAGATCAAGACTCTTGATCACAATGCCATGGGTAGTCGAGCATAATGACCACCCGATGGGGGAGGAAGTGGCATCATCTTTGCCGCATGCCCCTCGCCGTCCTCCATCCAAGGTTGTGACGCGCGTCGTGCCGCAGTGTGCTGCGGAGCAGGCCTTCAGGGCCCTATCGCAGCCCGCACCAAACGGGCCGTTGGTGGCGGCCAGGGAGCTGCTTCACAACCCGCCGGATGCGGCGGCCTCACCCGATGTGCTGAGACAATGGTGTGACGACATCGACCGCCTCCTCAACTTGGCGCAGGTCACACTGGTCTCAGCGGGGGGATCTGTGGCCAGGCAGCGCCGTCATCAAGGCGGCGCATCCGGCTCTGTGCACTCCCCATTAGTGAGGAGTGCACGGACCGAGGACCTGCAGGCAGAACTCATCCGTAGACATATGAGAGAGGACGCCCATGTTACCATCGAGCGGGCGCACGTGCGCCGGCTCAACATCGAGGGCCGGAACCTCAAGGCCGAGCTCGACGCGGCTGTGCTAAAGCTGCAAGGACTTGCCCAGGGCCCGGTGGCCGAGGTAGGCTACGCAGCACTCACGGACCACCTCCGAGCGGTAGCCTGGCCGTCCAAGTTTCGGCCCCACCTGACGGAAAAGTACGACGGGTCAACCAACCCGTCAGAATTTCTGCAGGTCTACATCACCGCCATCATGGCGGCTAGGGGTAACGACGCCACAATGGCAAGTTACTTGCATGTAGCCCTGACCGAGCCAGCCTGGACATGGCTCATGAACCTCACCCCAGGATCCATCCAATCCTAGGGAGAGCTCTGCACGCAGTTCACGGCGAACTTTGCCAGCGCGTATCAGCAGCAAGGCGTGGAGGCTCACCTCCACGCTGTGAGGCAGCAACCCAGGGAAACCCTCCGGGCCTTCATCTCCCGCTTCACCAAGGTACGTGGAACCATTCCACGTATTTCCGATGCATCTATTATCATGGCTTTCCGACAGGGGGTCCGTGACGAGAAGATGCTAGAGAAGTTGGTGACACATCAGGTGGAGACTGTCACCACCTTGTTCGCTTTGGTGGACAAGTGCGCCAGGGCTGTAGAGGGCCATGCATGGCACTCTGCCCCTCAAGGGGGGCCTGCTCAGACGGGGGGCTCCAGTGTTGCTACCTCTAGTAGTGGCAAGAAGAAAAATAAGAAGAACCGCGGCACAAACAAGCCGCAGACTGGGGCTCCAGTCGCTGCGGTGGCAGTGGCCGGGGGCCAGAATCCGCGCGGCAAGCGCCCGCGCCAACAGCGTACCGACCCTGGTGCCATTAATACACAAGTTCCTGCAACGAAGTCGCGTTGGAATTTAGCACAATGAACACACCCAATCCACCACATTAGACCCGAAACTTATGTTTTGATGCGTTTCGGACCGCTTCATTACTACATGAACTTCAGTGCAAAACGGGCGCCACTGATGCAATTAATGCACAAGTTCATGGCATAAAGCCGCATCAATTTTGGGGTGTTGCATACCATTTCGTTACTGCATGAAACTCTGTGCAAAACGGGCTGAATTGGTGCAACTAATGCACAAGTTTGTGCAATGAAGTCGCGTTGGAATTTTTCGCAATGAACGCACCCGATCCACCCCATTGGACCCCAAACTCACGTTTGGTGCATTTCGGAACATTTCATTATTGCATGAACTTCCGCGCAAAATGGGCCGAACTAGTGCCATTAATGCACAAATTCGTGCAATGAAGCCGCGTCGAAACTTTTCGCAACGACTGCACCCAATCCACCCCATTGGACCCTAAACTCATGTTTTGGGTCATCTCGGACCATTTCGTTACTGCATGAACTTCAGTGTAAAATAGGTTGAAATGGTGCCATTAATGCACTAGTTCGTGCAACGAAATCGCGTCGGAATTTTTCGCAACGAACGCACCAGACCCCAAACCCATGTTTTGGAATGTTTCGTTACTACATGAACTTTGGTGTAAAACAGGCCGAACTGATGCAATTAATGCACAAATTCAAGCCACAAAGTGGTGTCAGAATTTTTCACAACAAACGCACCCGTTCGAACCTATTGGACCCCAAACACATGTTTTGGTGCGTTTTGGAACATTTCGTTACTGCAAGAACTTTGGTACAAAATGGGCTGAACTGGTGCCGTTAATGCACAAGTTCATGCAACGATGTCGCATTAGAATTTAGAGCAACGAGCGCACCCTATCAACCCCATTGGACCCCAAACCCATATTTTTTAGTGTTTCGGACCATTCGTTACTGCACACAAATTGGTGCAAAACGGGCTGATCTGGTACAATTAACGCACAAGTTCGTGCAACGATGTCGCATCAGAATTTTTCACAATGAGTGCACCTGATCCACTCTATTGGACCCCAAACTCATGTTTAGGACGATTAGGATAGTTTCGTTACTGCACGAACTTCGGTGCAAAATAGGCCGAACTGGTGCAATTAATGTACAAGTTTGTGCAACAAAGTCGTGTCGGCATTTTTTCACAACGAATGCACCCGATCCACCCCATTGGAGCCCAAACTCTTATTTTGGTGCGTTTCGAACCGTTTCGTCACTACACGAACTTCGGTGCAAAACGGGCCGAACTTGTGCTATTAATGCACAAGTTGTGCCATGAAGTCGGGTCACAATTGTTCGCAACGAACACACCGGATCCATCCAATCAGACCCTAAACTAATATTTTGTGGCATCTCGGACTGTTTCACTACTTCATGAACTTTCATGTAAAATTGGTTGAACTGGTGCCATTAATACACAAGTTCGTTCCACAAAGTCATGTTGGCATTTTTTCACAGCGAATGCACCCGATGCACCCCATTAGACCCCAAACTCATGTTTTGGTGCATTTCAGACCATTTCGTTACCGCACGAACTTCGGTGTAGAATAGGCTGAACTAGTGCAACTCATGCACAAGTTCATGCAACAAAGTCGCATCGGAATTTTTTGCAACACCCCCCCCATTAGACCCCAAACTCATATTTTTGGGCATTTTGGACTGTTTCGTTGCTGCATGAACTTTGGTGCAAAACAGGCCAAATTGGTGCAATTAATGCCCAAGTTCGTGCCACAATGTCGCGTCGGAATTTTTCGTAATGAGCGCATCCTTTCCATTGGATCCCAAACTCATGTTTGGGGCATTTCTGACTTTTTCATTACTGCACAAACTTCGGTGCAAAATGGACCGAAGTGGTGCAATTAATGCACAAGTTTGTGCCACAAAGTCGTGTCGGCATTTTTTTCACAACAAACGTACCCGATCCATCCGATTGGACCCCCATACTCTTGTTTTTATATGTTTCTGACTGTTTTGTTACTGCACGAAAGTCGATGCAAAACATGCTGAACTGATGCAAGTAATGCACAAGTATGTGCAATGAAGTCGCGTCGGATTTTTTTGCAATGAACGCACCCGATCGACCCCATTGGACCCCCAAACTCATATTTTTGGGCATTTCGGACCGTTTCATTACTGCACGAACTTCGGTGCGAAATAGGCCGGACTGGTGCAATTAATGTACAAGTTTGTGCAACAAAGTTGTGTCGGCATTTTTTTACAACGAACGCACCCGATACACCCCATTGGACCCCAAACTCTTATTTTGGTGCGTTTTGAACCGTTTCGTCACTACACGAACTTCGGTGCAAAATAGGCCGAACTTGTGCTATTAATGCACAAGTTGTGCCACGAATTCGCGTCACAATTGTTCGCAACGAACACACCGGATCCATCCAATCAGACCCTAAACAAATATTTTGTGGCATCTCGGACCGTTTCGCTACTTCATGAACTTTCATGTAAAATTGGTTGAACTGGTGCCATTAATGCACAAGTTCGTTCCACAAAGTCATGTTGGCATTTTTTCACAGCGAATGCACCCGATGAACCCCATTAGACCCCAAACTCATGTTTTGGTGCATTTCAGACCATTTCGTTACCGCACGAACTTCGGTGTAGAATAGGCTGAACTAGTGCAACTAATGCACAAGTTCATGCAACAAAGTCGCGTCGGAATTTTTCGCAACACACACCCGATCCACCCGATTAGACCCCAAACTCATATTTTTGGGCATTTTGGACTATTTCGTTGCTGCATGAACTTCGGTGCAAAACAGCCCAAATTGGTGCAATTAATGCCCAAGTTCGTGCCACAATGTCGCGTCGGAATTTTTCGCAATGAGCGCACCTAATCCTTTCCATTGGATCCCAAACTCATGTTTGGGGCGTTTCGGACTTTTTCATTACTGCACGAACTTCAGTGCAAAACGGACCGAAGTGGTGCAATTAATGCACAAGTTGGTGCCACAAAGTCGTGTCAGCATTTTTTCACAACAAACGTACCCGATCCATCCGATTGGACCCCCATACTCTTGTTTTTATATGTTTCTGACTGTTTTGTTACTGCACAAAAGTCGATGCAAAACATGCTGAACTGGTGCAAGTAATGCACAAGTATATGTGCAATGAAGTCGCGTCGGATTTTTTTGCAATGAATGCACCCGACCGACCCTATTGGACCCCAAACTCATATTTTTGGGCATTTCGGACTGTTTCATTACTGCACGAACTTTGGTGTAAAACGGGCCGAACTGGTGCAATTAATGCACAAGTTCGTGCCACGATGTTGTGTCCGCATTTTTTCACAACGAACGCACCCGATCCACCCCATTGCACATCAAACTCACGTTTTGGTGCGTTTCGGACTATTCCATTACTGCACGAACTTCGGTGCAAAACGGGCCGAACTAGTGCAATTAATGCACATGTTCATGCCACGAAGTCATGTGTGCATTTTTTTCACAACGAACGCACTTGATCCATCCCATTGGACCCCAAACTCTTGTTTTAGTGCATTTCAAACCATTTCGTTACTGCAGGAACTTCGGTGCAAAATGGGCCAAAATGGTGCAATTTATGCACAAGTTTGTGCCACGAAGTCGAATCACAATTGTTCGCAACGAACACACTGGATCCACCCAATTGGACCCTAAACTAATGTTTTGGGGGCATCTCGGACCGTTTTGTTCCTACACGAACTTTTGTGTAAAATTGGTTGAACTGGTGCAATTAATGCACAAGTTCTTGCCATGAAGGCGTGTCGGCATTTTTTTCACAACCAATGCACCCGATCCACCCCATTAGACCCCAAACTTATGTTTTGGTGCCTTTCGAACCATTCCGTTACCACATGAACTTTGGTGCAAAATGGGCCGAATTGGTGCAATTAATGCACAAGTTCGTGCCACGAAGTTGTGTCTGCATTTTTTCACAACGAACGCACCTAATCCATCCCATTGGACCCAAACTCTTGTTTTGATGCATGCTAAATGAGCTGAACTGGTGCAACTAATGCACAAGTTCGTGCAATGAAGTCGCATCGGAATTTTTCGCAACAAACGCACCCAATCCACCCCAATGGACCCCAACTCATGTTTTCGGGTATTTCGGACCGTTTTGTTGCTGCACGAATATCTGTGCAAAATGGGCCGAAAAGGTGCAATTAATGCACAAGTTCGTGCAACAAAGTTGCGTCGGACCCGAGCCACCACATTGGACCCCAAACCCATGTTGTGGAACGTTTCGTTACTACATGAATTTTGGTGCAAAACAGGCCGAACTGATGCAATTAATGCACAAAGTTGTGGCAGAATTTTTCACAACAAATGCACCCGATCCAACCCATTGGACACCAAACTTATATTTTGGTGCGTTTCGGACTATTTCGTTACTGCAAGAACTTTGGTACAAAACGGGCCAAACTGGTACCATTAATGCATAATTTCGTGTAACAAAGTCTCGTCGGAATTTAGCGCAACAAACACACGCTATCCACCCCATTGGACCCCAAACCCATGTTTTGAAGCATTTAAGACCATTTCATTACTGCAGAAAAGTCAGTGCAAAATGGGCTGATCTGGTACAATTAATGCACAAGTTCGTGCAATGATGTTGTGTTGGAATTTTTTGCAACGAATGCACCTGATCCACCCTATTGGACCCCAAACTTATGTTTGGGACGTTTCGGAATGTTTCTTTACTGCACGAACTTCGGTGCAAATCGGGCCGAACTGGTACAATTAATGCACAAGTTTGCGCCACATGTCCTGTCGGCATTTTTTCACAACGAACGTACCCGATCCATCCCATTGGACCCCATACTCTTGTTTTGGTGCATTTTTGACCATTTTGTTACCGCCTGAAAGTCGGCGCAAAACGGGTTCAACTAGTGTAATTAATGCACAAGTTTGTGCAATGAAGTCGCGTCAGAATCTTTTGCAGCGAACGCACCTGATCGACCCTATTGGACCCCAAACTCATATTTTTGGGCGTTTCAGACTGGTTCATCATTGTACGAACTTTAGTGCAGAACAGGCTGAACTGGTGCAATTAATGCACAAGTTCATGCCATGAAGTCATGTCGGCATTTTTTCACAATGAACGCACCCGATCCACCATATGGGACCTCAAACTCATATTTTAGTGCATTTCGAACCATTCCGTTACTGCGCGAACCTTGGTGCAAAATGGGCCGATTGCACAAGTTCATGCCATGAAGTCGTGTCTACATTTTTTCACAACGAACACACTTGATCCATCCCATTGGACCCCAAACTTTTGTTTTGGTGTATTTCGAACCATTTCATTACTACACAAAATTTTTTGCAAAATGGGCCGAACTGGTGCAAATAATGCACAAGTTCGTGCCACGAAGTCGTGTCGGTATTTTTTTCACCATGATTGCACGCAATCCACCCCATTGCACCTCAAACTCATATTTTGGTGCTTTTCGGACCATTCCATTACCGCACGAACTTTGGTGCATAATGGGCAGAACTGGTGCAATTAATGCACAAGTTCGTGCCACGATATCGTGTCGCAATTTTTCGCAATGAGCGCACTTGATCCACCCCATTGGACCCCAAACTCATGTTTGGGGCATTTTGGACTGTTTCATTACTGCATGAACTTCGATGCAAAATGGGCCGAACTTGTGCAATTAATGGACAAGTTTGTGCCACAAAGTCGTATCGGCATTTTTTCACAATGAACGTACACGATCCATCCGATTGGACCCCAAACTCTTGTTTTGGTGTGTTTCTGACCATTTTGTTACTGCACGAAAGTTGGTGCAAAACGAGCTGAACTGGTGCAATTAATGCACAAGTTTGTGCAATGAAGTCGCGTTTGGATTTTTTTGAAGCGAACGCACCCAATCGACCCCATTGGACCCCAAACTCATATTTTTGGTCGTTTCAGACCGTTTCATTACTGCACAAACATTGGTGCAAAAGGGTCGAACCGGTGCAATTAATGCACAAGTTCGTGCCAGGAAGTCGTGTCGGCATTTTTTCACAACGAATGCACCCGATCCACCCCATTGCACCTTAGACTCATGTTTTGGTGTGTTTTGGACCATTCTATTACTACACGAACTGGTTCAAAATAGGCCAAACTGGTACCATTAATGCACAAGTTTGTGCCACGAAGTCATGTCTGCATTTTTTCAAAATAAACACACCTGATCCATCCCATTGGACCCCATATTCTTGTTTTGGTGCATTTTGAACTATTTCGTTACTGCATGAACTTCAGTGCAAAACAGGTCAAATTGGTGCAAATAATGCACAAGTTCATGCCAAAGCCGTGTCGGCATTTTTTCACAATGAACGCACTGATCCACCTTATTGGACTCCAAACTCATATTTTGGTGTGTTTCAGACCATTCCGTTACTGCATGAACTTTGGTGCAAAATGGGCCAAACTCGTGCAATTAATGCACAAGTCCATGCCACGGAGTCGCGTCGGAATCTGTCACACCCAGTTTTGAAAAAGGAACCAATTGCATATCATATGTGCGCTAGGATCAAGTTCCACACATATGATAGACGTCACAAGTGTATACCCGAAACAATGCAATAACGAAATAGAGTATCGTATTACTTTATTACATGACTGACAGTCTTAATCTTAAGCGAATAAATAAATGTTTATGACTACCAGCAGACTTCAACTTCACAGGCAGATGACTGGGAAACATACGCCTAGTATTCTTCAAAATCTTCAGGGAACTCCGGACAATTATCTTGTTCTGATTAGCATTGGTTTTAATAAAGCAAGCATGAGTACACTTATGGTTGGTACTCAGCAAGTGGAGTAAATTATATGACATGCAAGGCTGTAATCAAGGAAAAGCTGATATGGTTTGACTGCGATAAGCACTTTTAGTTGATCAAGTTTTATTAAGCAAGCATTAACTAAATGTAAGTATATACCAACCCTTAAATAAACATAAGAGATAAGGTAACAACAACATAAATAAAGAACATCAATTTAGATCATCTTTAAGTTCAATTATCTTGTGAGGGTCCAAGCCGCTCTTAACCGTGAGCATGGCTGATATATCAGTTTTCACTCTACAGAGGTTGTACACTTTACCCACAACTAGTGTTTCCCTTAATGCCAGGGTTTGCAAGGCCCTTAAACACTTCCGAGGTGAGTGGCAGGGACCATAACTTGCAATGGTCCGCTAAGGTTTCAGGCCGTAGTGGTAATAACCCTTCCTAATGAGGCGGTACCTTAGCCAAGGACCATAAACAAAGCCTCCAAGAGGACCGAACTATACCCCATCAACGCACTCCCCTCTTGCCCTTTCGGTAAGACCATTACAAGCTAAAGTTTCTAATTAATTAGCCAAGACCAGAGCCATGTAGTATTGTGGTTGCACTGTTTTCCTGGCTGGTTCTCCATCTTCCAATTAATGCAATGATCTTAATTATCACCATAAAAGTATTCCAGAACATTAGTAAACCAGTGTAGCATGATTTTCAGGTCATCCAACCAAAGTCTAAGTAAAAGCATCTAGCGTAGCTACATCATAAATATAATAACCAAGGTTTAATCAAGTAAGTTCAAAGGAAACTAGGCATATCCTTAATTTGGGATCCATCATATTCTAGACACATGCATGCATATAAAGTAAATATATATGTTTATAAAGTTATAGGGACTGAAGTATGATCAAGGACTACTTGCCTTCGTCAAATAAGTGCTGCTGCTCGGGAACGTCTTCAAAGCATGGCTCTTGCGGACCCTCGAACTGCGCACCATCTATCATAACACACAAGTGCACACAAACAAACAAATACAATAAATAAGAAACAGTACACCAAACAATATAAACAGAACAAAATAACATTATAAAGCTACTGTATATGTCGCAAGGATCGCGTGAGCGCAAGAATTGATGAAAACGGAGTTAAAACGGGGAAGTTATGGCTAAAACATGATTCTAGGGGCTTGTTTGTAGAAGATTTGAAACTACAAGGGCTTTGAACAAAGAAACTGAGGGCTAGAACATAATTAAACCTTAGATCTAGGGTTTAGAATGCAAAACAGAAGGGTTTAGGATGGCAGGTTCTATTCTTGGAAAAGACAGGGGCCTAAACAGAAGAATAAGGATCTATTCACGAATACTTTTGAACTACCGTGGACTGCGGGTTGATTTCTATGAAACTCAGGGGCTAAAGTGCAAAGTTGCCTTGGGTTGACCGGTATCTGGCTTTCTTGACTCGGGTTAGATCTAATCTAACCCGTTGGATCAAGATCCAACTGCCGGAAGCGGCAGACGGCGCGGGGGCGGTGGCGCTGAGCGCTGACGGCGAGGGGATGCGGCGGCGGGTGGCGGTGGTTCGCCGGAGTAACGTGTAAACGCATTTTCGGGCACGGTTTACGCTCGGGTTTGGCCTGGGAGCCAGAGTGCCAGGCGAGGAACGCATCTAGAGGCTCGGGAAGTGGTGACAGTGGCCGGAGATGGCGACCAGCTGCGAGGTGCGGCTCGGGGCAACGACGAGCCATTGGGCGCATGGGAAAGTGGGGAAAGCATGGAATAACCGGGGGGGCAACGATCCGTACCCCACAGCGGAGCTTCCGCGGCAGCTTGCGGAGGCAAAGAAGCGGCAAACAGCGAGAACAATGGCAGCCGAAGCACGGAGGCGGCGGCAGCAGGGAAAGCTTCGGCCGGCTAGGGTTTTGGGTGAAGGCAGCGGCTGTGACTTGGGGGAGAGCTAGGGCACGAGGGTGGCGCTTTAAATAGGGTGCCTGCAGCCTTGGCGAGTGGGCTTGGGGCTCCACGCGGCGAGCGTCTGTGCCGGACTCACGCTAGAGGTCAGGGATGACCCTGATGGGCGGTCCCTGCATGTCAGTGAGAGAAGAGGGGGAGAGGAGAGGTAGGCAGCTGCGCGAGGAGCTGGGCCGGGGAAGGAAGGAGCTGGGCCACACGGAGGAGAAAGGGAAGCGGGCCGCGCGGTGGAGAGAGGAAAGGGAGCTAGGCTGGGCCACACAGGGGAAAGAGAGCAAAAAGAGAAAGAGGGAGTGGGCTGGGCCCAATTAGAAAAAGTGGGAGAAAAAGAATTGCATTCAAATGCATTTGAATTTGAATTTGAAATTTAAATTTAAATGGAAGACAAATAATAAAATAATGCAATACGACATGAAATGCACAAAACCTAGTTCCTTGTATTTCTTTTTATAGTTAAGTAAATTGCTATTAATTCACGGTAAATGCTCTAAAATCAAAATGATGGAATAAAAACCTTATTGATCCTAAAAGAATTATAGCAAAATTTATATAAGTTTCTAATTTGAAAATTAGGGTGTTACAAACCTACCCCCTTAAAAGAAATCTCATCCTCGAGATTCGGCTGGGCTAGCAAAGAGCTGAGGAAATTCTGCCTGTAACTCGTGCTCTCGTTCCCAAGTAGTCTCATCCTCTACATGGTGACTCCACTGAACCTTACTCATCTGTATCCTCTTACTACGGGTGATTCTCTCTGATGTGTCCAAGATTTTGACCGGGTGCTCCGTGTAAGTCAAATCATCCTATACATTCAACTTCTCCAGTGGCAATTGTCTAAGAATTCTAGCAAAATTTATTTAGGTTTCTAATTTGAAAATTAGAGTGTTACAGAATCTTTGGCAACTAATGCACCCGATCTACCCTATTGGTCCCTAAACTCATGTTTTGGGGCGTATCGGACCGTTTCGTTACTGCATGAACTTCAATGCAAAACGGGCCGAACTGGTGCTATTAATGCACAAGTTTGTACCACGAAGTCGCGTTGAAATTTTTTGCATCAAACACACTGGATCCACCCCATTGGACCCAACTAATGTTTTGGGGCATCTCGGACCATTTTGTTACTACACGAACTTCCATGCAAAATGGGTTGAACTGGTGCAATTAATGCATAATTTCTTGCAATGAATTAACGTCGGAATTTTTCGCAACAAACGCACCCGATCCACCCCATTGGACCCCAAACTCATGTTTACGGCATTTCAGACCATTTCGTTACGGCACAAAAGTTGTTGCAAAATGGAGTAGGTGCAACTAATGCACAAGTCCGTGCCACAAAGTCACGTTGGAATCTTTCACAACAAACGCACCCACTAATGCATAATTTCTTGCAATGAAGATGCATCGGAATTTTTCGCAACGAATGCACACGAACCACCCCATTGGACCCCAAACTCAATTTTTGTGGCATTTCGGACTGTTTCATTTCTGCACGAACTTCGATGCAAAATGGGCCGAACTGGTGCAATTAATGCACAAGTTCGTGCAACGATGTCGCGTCAAAATTTTTCATAACGAGCGCACCGGATCCACCCTATTGGATCCCAAACTCATGTTTTGGGGTGTATCGAACCGTTTCGTTACTGCATGAACTTTGGTGCAGAACCGCCTGAATTGGTGCAATTAATCCACAAGTTTGTGCCACGAAGCTGCGTCGCAATTTTTTCGCAACGAATGCACCGGATCCACCCCATTGGACCCGAAACTCATGTTTTGGGGCGTTTCGGACTGTTTCGTTAAAACATGAAAGTCGTTGCAAAATGGGCTAAACTGGTGCAACTATGATGCACAAGTTTGTGCCACGAAGTCACGTTGGAATTTTTCGCAACGAACGCACCCGACCCACCACATTCGACCCCTAGGAAATGTTTGGGGGCGTTCCAGACCATTTCGTTGTTGCACGAACTTCGGTGCAAAATGGGCTGAACTGGTGCAATTCATGCACAAGTTTGTGCCACGACGTCGTGCAAGAATTTTTCGCAACAATTCGTTGGATCCACTCCGTTGACCCTGAACTAATGTTTTGGGTGTTTTGTACCGTTTTGTTACTGCAGGAACTTCGGTGCAAAACGGCCTGAACTGGTGCGATTAAACCACAAGTTCATGCCACGAAGCTGCGTCGCAATTTTTCAAAATGAACGCCCAAGATCCACCCCATTGTACCCCAAACTCATGTTTTGGGGTGTTCAGATCATTTCGTTATTTCATGAAAGTCATTGCAAAACGGGCTAAAATGGTGCGACTATAATGCATAAGCCTGTGCCACGAAGTCGGGTTGTAACTTTTCGCAACAAACACACCCAGTCCACCCTATTGGACCCTAAACTCGTGTTTTGGGGCATTTTGTACCGTTTCGTTACTACACGAACTTCGGTGTAAAACGGGCCGAACTGGTGCAATTATTGCACAAGTTCGTGCCATGAAGTTGTATCGGTATTTTTTTTTGCACAATCAACGCACCGATCCACCTTATTGGACCCCAAACTCATGTTTTGGTGCGTTCCGAACCATTCCGTTACTACACGAACTTCGGTGCAAAACAGGTCGAATTGGTGCAATTAATGCACAACTCCGTGCCGTGAAGTATGGCAGAACCGCTTGAATTATTCTGGCTTAAGCGCGCTAGTCCTCGCTTAGGCAAGCGATAGAAGCTCAACGCACTTCAAACGGAACAACTCATTGGTCTATCAGGTCACCGCCCGATTCAACCACGGTTACACAGGATCGACGTAGGTTTACAAAGCATGAAGGCGAGTCCAGCCTTACAACAGCTCACAACTTTTATACCACAGGATAATTAAACATTATTACACAGAGATTTTATTTCATCATAGCTAATACACATTTATACAAGTATTATTCAAAAATTCAAGTTTACCAGATAGTATTCAGAGTTAGCAATGGAATAACAACGTGACTACACCCGTCACAGAGGTAGGCACCATACTTAGCCCAAAGCATGGTGTTACATCGAAGGGTCATTACCGGCGGGGGACGGATCCCATTCCACGGACCAGCCAATCGGAACAGTGCCTGGCCAAGTCAGACTATCTTCTTGAGTCACGAACGACATACCTGAAAACCATATTACTAGCAAGGCTGAGTATACTAATACTCAGCAAGGCTTACCCGACATTGGGTATACTTAGCCCATAACTAGACCATGATAGATTGAACAACTCTAGTTTTCTTTTGCTGAAAAGCAACAAAGAGTATGTCCTTACTTTCATATATTAGCTTTCAGATTCTAGTTTCTTTTAACCATTCTAGGTAAGCATCTACACTACTCAAGCAAGGTAGATATTAAGCATACATGAAAATTATTCCATTAACAGTTACTGTTATTACTCTATGTGGCAGAAGTATCAAGCAGTCTCAATCACCACAAGAAATGGATGATTCCTGAATTGAATTTCATAACCTTGCAAGTGATCCTAACTCACACGCTTGGAAACTTTCCTTTCCGGGCAACCATTCCCCTCATATTCCGGGGCATGGATCAGGGCCACCACAAGCGACTGCAGGACCATACGCACATCCAATGTGCAGGACGTACGTCTACAGCACGACTGTATGACCGTACTCCTGTCTGCTATGCAGAACGTACTCCCACACGTCGGTGCGTGTGTGCGACAAAAACCAAAATTCGAGTGGTGGGGTAAGTCCACTTGCCGGGCCAATCAGGTACTAGGCTTACCGCGTACCATATTTACGGTATGTGGCTAGTACTTTCAAATACTTGACCACCACTACCACACACTGCGACCTTATCAAAATTAAACCAACACAGATGGGTACCATTCCAAATCATGGTACTGCACATAATCCCGTTCGTGATCCTTATAGTGATTGCAAAATAGTAAACATTCAACTCCTATATCGCGCGAGTGATAGGAAATCACTCGACTTCTGCCGGTCCTATTAGCAGAGCATCTACTCGATAAGGACTCGGAAATATTACATAGGTTCCTAGGTTTCATGCAACTAGGGTTTCATAACAACTCCTAACACTTAATGCACAAGATAGATATATAGTAATATAAGTGCATAATTTAAAATACTGGATTATGTACCGGGGCTTGCCTTCTTGGGTGCGGCTGGGGTCAGGAATGTCAATCACTTCCGAACTTTGGTTCAGAGCTTCAGTAAGATCTTCGGCGACGTGCACTTGGTCTTCAGATGTACCCTGCTCGGGTTCTGGGACCAATTCGTATGTTCTGTCTTCAAGCGTCGTCGATTCTATATGATATGCAGTGATTTGAATTAAGTGATTTATTATGTCAATAATTTTCTTTCACGATAAAGTTGCAATCTAAAAACTCACATTCAGCACATAACAAAACAATAGATTTGAATTCCAAGCATTCAAATTTACTTATCATAAATTAAACCAATTAACTCTACTAACATCATAATTAATTTCTATAGCTTTAGGCATAGGAGTACTGAGGTTAGAAATTTAACTAAACATACCTGAAGTTAATATAAGACTTCTGTTAATTTTTCATATTTTTAAACCTAACAGAATAGTAGTATAAAAATGGACAAATTCAAACTTAAGATAACAAGTTTTATTTTTAGTTTGAAATCTACAGAGGTTCTGGCATTGAATTTTGATAAGTGCGTTCACCTCTATCAGATGAGCTTGCCATAAATTTTTCATAAATTTTTGAAAGCAGAAGCTAAGTTATTTGAATTAAATTTAAATTTCAAGTTTAAATCAAATCCTAAGGCAAAACAGTGCTATAAAATTATTCAAAATTCACTATGAATTACTCAACATCAGAACAAGACATGATAAAAAGATTTAAGCATGGAAGCATCAGTAACATGCTTGAATAAATTTACTTCATTTCAAGCTTACTTTGCACAAATTTAAAAGATTTCAAGTTAGAGTGCAGTACTGATGGTAAAATTTGCACACAAGTTCATTCATATCATATAAAAGTTGCATACCAAAAATCACATGCAATAAAGCTAGCATGCAAGAGATACATACAAGATTCCCTTTTGTTAAACTTTAAAATAACACTTAAAGCATTAAGTTTCAAACTGAACTTTAGTAACAAAAGTTGTAGAACTGGACTTCTAGAGTATAAAAGAACTAGTTTGACAACTTTTGGATTTTTTACAAATTTCTACAGATTTTCAAAGCTGGCTGATTTGAATTGAGGGGGGTACTGATATTTTGCAGAGAGGACCCTAGAAAGAAAAGAAGGTCTGTAATTGGGTCCCTGGTTGGTTTGAACCGAGGGATAGCAACGGTGGCGATCAAATTCCGGCGAGGATGATCACCGGCGGCGAGGGGGAAGTGGGGAAAAAGGTTCAGGAGCTCACGGCGGGCTCGGGGGTGGCCGGAATCGAAGTAGGAAGGTGAAGTAGGAAGGTGCAGAGACGGCGGTTCGACGGAGAACCGAGCCGGCGCGGCGAGGTCCCGAGGCGGCGGCGGCGTTCCGATGGCCGGAGTGCAGGATGGAGGCGAAGAAGTGGCTAGGAAGCTTCCACACGTAGATGTGATGCTGGTGGTGAGCTCGGTGAGGGCCGAGAGGGGGCGAAACGTCTGGACGATGGTGAAGCCGAGCGGTGGCGGTGGACAGGACTGCCGGCGCGGCGTTCTGGGCGGCGTAAGTGCGAGAGGATGGAGAAGAACTGGTCAAGGAGCTTCGGTGGGATGTGGCGGTGACAGGGAAGCACCGGGTTGCGGGGTGGGGCGGCGGAGTTGTCTAACGGTGGCGAGCAGAGAGTGGGGCGGTGGTCTGGCGGCGGTGCTGAGCGGAGAAGAAGCCGAGGAAGCGAAATGCGGCCACGCGAGGAGGTAAAAGAAGTTGAGGAGAACTCCTGGACATGCTGCGGAACCAAGAAGGGGCATGGTTGAGCTGGAGCAGCTGCTGGCGACCGGCAGCGCGACATGGCGGCTTCGGGTGACAGCGGCACGACATGGCGGGGCAGGGAAAAACCAGCACGGGTCGGGCGAGAAGCGGGCGGGTGAGCTGGAGGGCCAGGTGGTGGGGTTAGAGCGGCGAGGGGCAGCTGTCAAAGCGGGAGCTCGCCGGCGAGGGGCGACGGTCGGTGGAGCAGAGCAGCAGAGAAACAGAGAGGGAGGGGAGAGAGGAAGACGACGGGGACTTGTTTGCAATTTTTTGAAAGTTCAAGGGGTTCACTGTGAAGTAAGATTTTCTTTCAAACCATAGCCCAAATGAAAATATGCCCAAAAGCAAAAGTGTAGAGCTCAAAAAGATCTACAACTTTGCTTTAAGGGTCAGCTCAAAAGAGTTAGGGTTTTGCAACTATTTCAAAATCCGACAAACTATCAAATTTCACATAAAACCTATTTAAAATTCACATTCCAAATGAAACATTAGGATAATTCTACTTCTTACAGTGGTTTAAAAGTAAATTCTTGCCTTTACAAAACTAACCTTCATACAATTTGAAATTACCCTACCTTCAATCACATTTAGCAAAAGAACCCTAATTTTTCCATAATTACAACAATACCCTTTAACTTGCATTTAGGTTTTACAAGCATTTATCAAAGCAACACACACTTCATTCTAACAAGCACAACATATACTAGAATTTAGCATGCCTATCTCCTAAGTACCAGAATGTCACACGAAGTCGCGTTGGAATCTTTCACAACAAACGCACCTGATCCACCCTCATTGAACCCTAAACTCATGTTTTGGGGCGTATCAGTCCGTTTCGTTACTGCATGAAGTTCGTTGCAATATGGGCCGAACTGGTGCAATTAATGCAGAAGTTTGTACCATGAAGTCGCGTTGAAATTTTTTGCATCGAATACACCGGATCCACCCCATTGGACCCCTAACTAATATTTTGGGGTATCTCGGACCGTTTCGCTACTACATGAACATCCATGAAAAACGGGTTGAACTGGTGCCATTAATGCATAATTTCTTTCAATGAACTCGCATCGAATTTTTTGCAACAAGCACACCGGATCCACCCCATTAGACTCCAAACTCATTTTTTGAGGCATTTCGGACCGTTTCGTTTCTGCATGAACTTCGATGAAAAACGGGCCGAACTTGTGCAATTAATGCACAAGTTCGTGCAACGATGTCGCGTCAAAATTTTTCACAACGAGCGCTTCGAATCCACCCTATTGGACCCCAAACTTATGTTTTGGGGTGTCTCGAACTGTTTCCTTACTCCATGAACTTCGGTGCAAAACCGCCTGAACTGGCGCAGTTAATCCACAAGTTTGTGCCACGAAGCTGCGTTGCAATTTTTCACAATGAACGCACCGGATCCACCCCATTGGACCCCAAACTCATATTTTGGGGTGTTTCAGACCATTTCGTTACAACACGAAACTCGTTGCAAAACGGGTTAAACTGGTGCAGCTATGATGCACAAGTTTGTGCCACGAAGTCGCATTGAAATTTTTCGCAACGAACGCACCCGACCCACCACATTCGACCCCAAGCAAATGTTTGGGGGAGTTTCGGACCATTTCGTTGCTGCATGAACTTCGGTGCAAAATGGGCTAAACTATTGCAATTCATGGACAAGTTCATGCCACGATGTCGCGCTAGAATTTTTTGCAACAAACGCGCTGGATCCTCTTCATTGGACCCGGAACTAATGTTTTGGGCATTTTGTACCGTTTCATTACTGCAGGAACTACGGTGCAAAATGGACCGCACTAGTGCAATTAAACCACAAGTTCGTGCCATGAAGCTGTGTCAAAATTTTCACAACAAACGCACCGGATTCACCCCTATGGACACCAAACTCATATTTTTGGGTGTTTCAGACCATTTCATTACAGCACAAAAGTTGTTGCAAAGAAGGCTAAACTGGTGCAACTATGATGCACAAGTCTGTGCCACAAAGTCGCGTTGGAATTTTTCGCGACAAACTGTGGCAGAACCAACCTAAATTACACCGGCTCAAGTACGCAAGTCCTCTCTCTCAAGGGCTCCAACGTACTTCAAACAGTGTAATCCCTTGGCCTGTCAGGTAACGTCCCGATAAACCACCGAATGCAGGATCAAACAAGGTACCTCACACGAAGGTGAGTCCAGAGATACAAATGCCGATCCTTTTTACATCACAGATATAATATCCCATGGCATACAACCATAGTATAAAAACCTAACTAGTTCGAAGTTATACAAGACTTTTCCAAAGTTATAGTATCTGCAGCAGAAAATACACGCGATTCTACAGACGTCGCACAACGGATGTTTGAGCTAAGCCCATGCCCAACATCACTCGAAGGGACCTGTGTTGGCCGGGGACGGATCCCACTCCACGGACCAACCATCGGGGAGAGCATAAGGCCATAGCATATGCAGAGTGGAGTCCTCAGGGGAAATACCTGAAAACAAGTTACAAGGCAAGGCTGAGTATACTAATACTCAGCAAGGCTTACCCGATTCATGATATACTTAGCCATATAGCTAGACTTATGATGGCTTTTCGGGTTTTGGGTAAAGTTTTCAGCTGAAAAGCAACAAAGAGTAGATCCTTAATGTCAACTTTTAGCTTTCAAGTTCTATGTGATTATTCATTCTAGATAAGCACCTATAGCTATTCAAGCATGGTAGAATCTTTAGCCAAACATCATCTTTGATAATCACAAAGTTGCTCTTGTTACTCTATGTGGTAAAGGGATCAAGCAGTCTCAATCTCCGCGAGAAACGGACGATTCCTTAATCGAATTTTAGCCTTGCAAGGGTAAACCTAACTCACACGCTTGGAACATCCAGAGATTGTTCTGAAGCAACCGTTTGCCTTTCATTCCGACTCGTGGATCAGATCCACCACAAGCGACTGCAGGACCATATGCACATCCAATGTGCAGGACGTACGCCTGTAGAGCAACTACACGGCCATACTCCTGGTTGCCCTGCAACACGTATTCCTACACGTTGAATCGAGTAACAGGAAGAACCAAAATACGAGTGGTGGGAGGTATGCCCACTTCTCGGGCCGATTGGTTACTAGGCTTACCGCTTACCATATTCCGCGGTATGTGGCTAGTACTTTCAAACGCTTAACCACCGCTACCACACACTGCGACCTTATCAAATTCATCAACACAGACAGGGTATCAACTCAACCATGATACCTTACATAAATCCCGTCCGTCATCCTTATAGTGATCACAGGAAGGTAAACGTTGCAATTCCTATATCGCGCGAGTGACAGGAAATCACCCGACTTCTACCGGTCCTATTAGCAGAGCATCTATTCGATATGAACTCAGGTGCAATACATAGGTTCCTAGGATTCATGCATCTAGGGTTCCATTTCATCTCCTAAACTTAATGCAAGATATAATATATAAGTATAAGATTGCATAATGTAGTAATTTGAATTACTGGGTTATGCACCGGGGCTTGCCTTTACTGGTGGGGCTGGAGTCAGGGATGTTAGTATTGTTATCTTCCGAACTTTGGTTCGGGACTTCAGATAATCCCTTGGTGATGTTCACTTGGTCTTCAGAAATATCCTCTGCAAACTCTTGGGAGATCTGGTAGGTATCGTCTGTGATAGTAGTCGTATCTACATGCCATATAAACACCACATTCAAAGTGTGCACACAAAACTAATTTCCTTCATGATAAAGTTGCAATCTAACATACATTTAGTATACTACTCATATAAACAAGTATAAAGGTTTGAAAATAAATTTTGGTAGAGCCTTGGGTGGTAAATTGATCAAAATCAGCTATTTTACTGAAGGTTATAAAAGAGCTGATTGGAAACAACAGGGTTCAGCCGATAGAATTGGCAAAGGAGGGAGCTATCTACATAGTATTAGGAAATCTGCTGATTTCGGTTTGGAAGAGAAATCAGCAGGAGCGGTCTCTGTGTATGATCAGAGGGTATTAGCCGATTTGGGTTCACATGAGGTTAAATCGGTTGATATGGATAGGAACGCTAAAGGTACAATACTTAAAAGGATAGAACAAGGAAGGATTTTGCCGATTGGATTATCAGCATGTTTTTAGTTTATCCGATTGGTTGGTGTATCAGCCTTGGCCTTAGTCGATGAGGGTGCATCAGGTTTAGCCGATTTGATGTCTACGCGTGCTAGCCGATTGGCCAAAGCTGTATCGGCCGTGCCTAACAGAGACTCTTATTGTGTTAACTTGCCGATCTGTGGTGGTGCGTTTCGGCATTGCCGATCTATGCTTTAACAAAACTAGTTGATTGTGTGAACATTGGCTGAGCTGACTTGTGTATGTGTTCTAGTCGATCTGTGAATCGGCATGCGAGTCGATTAGGCGATGGTGTATTGGTAGACTAGTCGAACTATGTATTCGTACGATCTGTGTCTCAGCGTATTCAGCCGATTGGTGAGTTGGCTGTGTAGCTGGTTTTCATTCTTAATGTTTTTCTAAATCTACTGGGGCATATCAGCCGTGTAGCTGATTGTCCTACTCTACACTGACTGTGCCTAACTGAGATGTGCTTAAGTGTTATCCTAGGTAATTAGGTGTGGTTGCATCGGCTTGATTACATCAGTACAACAATCGATTGACGTACACCCGATGGGGTCATCTAAACCGAACTCGCTACAAGAACCAGGTGGAACAGAACAGTAAACTTGGTCTAGGCTGATGGAACCACAAGTGCGGAACTAGACTAAAGAGGATGTGGTTGATAGGCTTGTGCCGATAGATGTGCAGCTAAAGAAGGCGTGTGGTGGGTAGGCATATAGCCGATGGGTGTCTTACAGACGCGTAGCCAAAAGGCATATGGCCGATAGGGTCATGCTTCACAAAAATCAGCTGAGCTAGCAGCCGATTGCTGAAGCATAGCACAAAGGTGTATTAACTAAGCAGTCGATACACAAGGCATAACCAGGATCTTTATATAGAAAGGGGCTCTAACAAGATTGCAATCAAGACAAGGGCAAAGGCATGAGCACTCGTGTGAAAGGATTAACTAAACATCACACATCTCTATCACAAAAATATGAGCTAACACTACCAAGCAATCAAGACAATGCAACATGAAAGACATTCTATTTATCAAACATGTTATTCACTCTTTCAGTGGGCATTCATTTATCGGATATTATCTAAATTGTTCAGTTATATTAGGTAACAGGGTTGGTTACCCTAAACATCTAAACTAAATACATTAGGTAGTATACTTGGTTATCTTAAGCAAACAAACTAATTACACTTAACATCTTTATGCAACAGATTAATCAAAATAAATGATTTAAATAAACAACATGTAAAATTTAAATGAATTGTATATAGAAATGCACTTCAAAACTAAGGCTATAAAAATTACTAAACATTGCTTTAGTCTAATTACATTTACTGTAAATTTATCAGGATTTTATTTAAACAGGAATTATGCCACAAAATTAAAATAAGAACACACATTAAATGATTAAGATACATTTATAACTTTAGTTCTATACTAGATCTAGGGTTCAAAATTTATGGACATGTTGTACTGTACAAGAGTAACATTCCAGCATATTATCATAATTATTCATGAACCAGAACTATTGTTCATGAATTTCCTTTGAATCTAAGCCTATATTCATAACTTCAGTTACACTAAGTTTCTAACTCTCAAAATTTTATCATGAAGTAAACATGTTGAAAGAATGCTAAGGTTAAGTTTTAAGCTACAAACATGAACAGATGCATCTAGAATTAATTTATGAGGTTTTCATCAACATACATCAAAAATACTCAAACATCACCGCTAAACAATAGATCTGGACCTGCAAATTTTACACAGAGCTACTCAAGACATGCACAACTTATGTTCCAAAGTTCAGCTATAGCATAGCTGTGAATTACAAGATCTAATTAAAGCATCCATTTTCTACTAATTAAATCACGGCACAAAATACACAGATTCATCTCATGATCATAACACAAAAGTTGCAGTATTTAATCGAAGGATTCAAACCCAACTGGTTTGACATTTTTCAGATTTTTCTATGATTTACTACGATTTGCCAAAGTTTCAGCCAGAAATTTCAAGAAGGTCCAACGCGACACTATTCATATGAGTCATAAGTTGTGCAGATAGGCCCCTAGGATTCTTCCTATTGTTGTGTGGAGTCCCTGGTCGCGATTTTTGGAACAGAGAAAACTCAGGGAACTCAATTCCGGTGATGGGGTGCTTCCCAGCGGCAAGGGAGAGGCGGGGGAGCATGAGGGACATGAGAGCTACCTTTGGATGGGCTCGGTTGAAGCCGGGGTGGCTGGAGGAGGGCCAGCGGCGGTCGGGCTTGGTCACGGCGGCAATGTTCCGGCATGCTAGGGGTCGAAGCGGCTCGGTGAAGTGGTCCAGGAGTTTCCTCGAGATGATGTGGTCCTGCTGGAGTGATCGGCGAGGGGTGGGAGCTGCTGGACGGCCGGGTCGACGGGGAGGCCGAAGCGGCGACGGAGGAAGATCAACAGCGAACGTCAGTGGGACGGTCTAGTGAGGGGTTTGCGCTGGGGTGGGGTCGGGGAGCACCGGTAGGAAGTGGAGAAACTCGGCAGGGGATCGAGGAGAGCGGAAAGGGGCTGATGATGGCTGCCCACGGCGAACAGGGGTGACGGTAGCCATGGCAGCAGGTGGCTCTGTTCGAAGAAGTAGAAGAAGGCAGGAAAGGAAGAGGAGGACGAGAGCAAAAGAGCAAGGGAGTGTGCGGGCTTATATAGGAGGAGGAGGAGGAGGAGGAGGATAAGGCACGGCACAGCAGCGCTCGCAGAAAAAGAAACAGAAGAGGAAGCAAAGTGGGATGCATCCAGGGACTTTTCTGCAATTACAGAAAATATAGGGACCTCATTGTAAACCAAGTTTTCCCACTATTCTAGAGTTCAAATGAAAAAGTGTTTAAAATAAAAGTTGTGCAACTTTTCAAATCCTACAAATCCTACAACTTTGTTTTAGAGTTTAAATTCAAAAACTCAAAGAATGAAGTGTTAATTTAAAACCTTGGACTAAAATTAAGATTATAAGGTTTTTGTCCTTTGTAAATTTCATAATATTTAGGATCTAAATGCAAGTATTTATGACATGTCATGATGACTTGACCTATTTATGACATGTCATGATGACTGGATAGACATGTCATGATGACTGGATAGACATGTCATAATGACTGGGTAGACATGTCATGATGACTTGCACCTTTTTATACTTTAGCCTTTAGTAACTTTGCAAGTTACTTTTACAATTCACCTTTTTACACTTTTCAACACATACATTTCAGATGAAACTTTTGGATACATACATATTATTTATTATTTTATTATTATTTTATTATTTTATTATTATTATATTTTTTTACAGGGGATAAAGTAATAAAAACGTGTTTACAAAACCACCCTTCACTTATTTTGAAGTTACCTCTTATCCAATTACATTTTGCAAAAACAACCCTAGGTTTTTCCGTAATTATAAAAATACCCTTTTTACTTGCATTTAAGTTTTTAAAAGCTTCACATAAACACACACAAGCTTTACACTAACAAGCACATACTTCACACTAACAAATAATGTGCCTAGCTTACAAGTACTCATACTGTCACAGCCTTCCCCCCTAAAAAGAATCTCATCCCGAGATTGAGGACGAAAGACTCTTAATGGAAAAGAAGCAAATCACCCATCAAAAGTGGCAGGAAGCAATCACACCAGAGAAGGTTGATGTTGATAGTAAAAGTCGTTGGACTATGACGACATGAGTATAACGAGAACATGGATAGATTGTACATGGATAAGTATGATGAGAGAAGAGAGAGAAAGGTGATCAAGTTCTCATAGAGCTAAGATCACAACATGAGGACGATAAATGTCGGCGACATTCATCACAAAACTTATGGATAGTAAGTGAGGATAGTACGAGAGATTGATTTATGAGTGATGTTTGAAACACCCCTGCTCAGAGTTTATTACCTGAATGATTTGGATGATGTTGATTGCAAAACATGCCTATTTATACCGATGCAATCAAGGGATAATGACAAAATGCTCCAACTCAGAGTGCAATGCTCGATATATAACCATGAACGTGATGCACTGTTGAGATGTATGTTTGCAATGATGGTGCAACACGAGGATGGAGGATTCCATGCACGATCGAAATGGTGCATATGACACAATGCAATTACCATGATGCTGGCCAAATGATGCATACACCATGATGCAATGATGACGATGATTGCGATGTATGCACGTAAGAAATGCATAAAGTATGATGCATACCGTCATGAGTTGATGACGCACATGACTCGCACCCTGCAACCGTTCTCTCGTAACTAACACCTGGGTAGTTCTATATCCTTGAGCGAGGATCAAAAGTTAGGACACTAGTAAGGTTGCATAAAAAGAGATTGCAGTGAGTTACGTCACATATACCTAGGCACCAGTGCGCTCCTAATGGCTCAATCATGTGGCTGCAGCGCACATGAGGCCTTAGGTTCCGACACGGCATCATGGTCATGTGATTAAACACCACCACAAAAGAGGAACAACAACCCTGTAGTGCCAACAGCAACAAGATAGATTTAGGAAACCGAAGACAACCTGAAGTTGTACTGGATGCACACCCGTTAGTCAGTCTACAGATATTCAATGACGATGCAACACCATGCACTGACCAAAGATGGTATATGTTATAATGCATGACTTTTGCCGGGAGAATTGTATTCAAAAAGTAATTATTGTCATAAATCTTTTTAATTTATCCAAAATCATCTGAGCAAAAATTGAAGGTGCAACATTCAGATGTTGTAACGAGAATAGCCAACAATATAAGGTACAACATCAAGAGAGGATAAATGAATCACTGAATGATGGATTGATGGGTTTGCTGACAATTATCAAGGTTTAACCATCAAAGGAAAAGCTCAGTGCTTCTGCCGAAACAGATTCAAATCAAGATCAAGGGTTTGATTTGGCTGTCAAGCTAAGATCGGCGATAAGGTCCAAACATGACCCAACCCACTTGATTCACAAAAGACCTTCTC
Organism: Panicum hallii; assembly: GCF_002211085.1. NCBI lineage: Eukaryota > Viridiplantae > Streptophyta > Magnoliopsida > Poales > Poaceae > Panicum > Panicum hallii. Next base: position 44,407,143 of record NC_038050.1, on the reverse strand, counting down.
AACTCCAAGTTAGCCTAGCATATTACGTTGGCTCCTACAACACAAAGTCTAGGCGGGCATTCAGATACAAGCAACATATTTTAGTATAACAACATAACAAGCAAGGCAATCAAATCAATCCAAGATGACATGATGCATCCACGTTCTACCGTCCTTACAATCAAAAATAACTACCAAGTAATCTTGGTCTTACGTGGTTAGTTACGGTTTGTAATAATGTTTAATTTTCTGTGAATTAAAAGTTGGTGAGCTGTTGTATGATTGTAAACTCGCCTTCGTGCAAGGTAAACCTGCTTCGATCCTGTTGAACCGTGGTTGCATCGGGCGGAGACCCGACAGACCAATGGGTTGTTCCGTTTGAAGTGCGTGGAGGCAGTATCGGCTGTATAGCGATGTCTAGCGCACTTGAGCCGGAATAATTCAAGCGGTTCTACCACATTTCGTTAGTACACAAACTTTGCTGAAAAATGGGCCGAACTGGTGCAATTAAGGCACAAGTTCGTGCAACGATGTCGCGTCAAAATTTTTCGCAACGAGGGCACCAGATCCACCCTATTGGACCCCAAACTCATATTTTGGGGTGTCTCAAACCGTTTCGTTACTGCACGAACTTCGGTGCAAAACCACCTGAACTGGTGCAATTAATCCACAAGTTTGGGCCACGAAGCCGTGTCACAGTTTTTTTGCAACGAGCGCACTGAATAACAACCGTTTCGTTACAACACGAAAGTCATTACAAAACAGGTTAAACTGGTGGAGCTATGATGCACAAGTTTGTGCCACGAAATCGACTTGGAATTTTTCGCAATGAACGCACCGGACCCACCACATTCGACCCCAAGCAAATGTTTGGGGGTGTTTCGGACCATTTCGTTGCCGCACGAGCTTCGGTGAAAAATGGGCTGAACTGGTGCAATTCATGCACAAGTTCGTGCAAAGATGTCGCGCCACAATTTTTCGCAACAAACACGCTGGATCCACTCCATTGGACCCTGAACTATTGTATTGGGCATTTTGTACCATTTCATTACTGCAGGAACTTTGATGCAAAACGGCCCGAACTGGTGCTATTAGACCACAAGTTCGTGCCACGACACTGCGTCGAAATTTTCGCAACAAACGCACCGGATCCACCCCATTGGATGCCAAACTCATGTTTTTGGACGTTTCAGACCGTTTCGTTACAGCATGAAAGTCGTTGAAAAACGGGCCAAACTGGTGCAACTATGATGCACAAGTCTGTGCCACGAAGTTGCGTTGGAATTTTTTGTGACAAACTCACCCGATCGACCCCATTGGACCCCAAACTCATGTTTTGGGGCATTTTGGACCGTTTCGTTACTACATGAATTTCGATGAAAAATGGGCCGAATTGGTGCAATTAATGCACAAGTTCGTGCAACGATGTCGCGTCAAAATTTTCGCAACAAGCGCACCGGATCCACCCTATTGGACCCCAAACTCATGTTTTGGGGTGTCTCGAACCATTTCGTTACTGCACGAACTTCGGTGCAAACCGCCTGAACTGGTGCCACAAAGCTCTGCGCAATTTTTCGTAAGGAACGCACCTGATCCACCCCATTGGTCCCCAAACTCTTGTTTTGGGGCGTTTCGGACCGTTTCGTCACAACACGAAAGTCATTGCAAAATGGACTAAACTGGTGGAGCTATGATGCACAAGTTTGTGCCACGAAGTCGCGTTGGAATTTTCGCAATGAACGCACCCAACCCACCACATTCGACCCCAAGCAAATGTTTGGGGGCATTTTGGACCATTTCGTTGCCGCCCAAACTTCGGTGCAAAATGGGCTGAACTGGTGCAATTTATGCACAAGTTTGTGCCAGGACGTCGCGCTATAATTTTTCGCAACAAACATGCTGGATCCACTCCATTGGACCCTGAACTAATGTTTTGGGTATTTTGTTTCGTTTTGTTACTGCAGGAACTTTGGTGCAAAATGGCTCGAACTGGTGCAATTAAACCACAAGTTCGTGCGACGAAGCTGTGTCGAAATTTTCACAACAAACGCACCAGATCCACCCTATTGGACCCCAAACTCATATTTTGGGGTGTCTTGAACCGTTTCATTACTGCACGAACTTCGGTGCAAAAAGGCCTGAACTGGTGCAATTAATCCACAAGTTTGAGCCACGAAGCTGCATCGCAATTTTTCGCAACGAACGCACGGGATCCACCCCATTGGACCCTAAACTCATGTTTTGGGGCGTTTCAGACCGTTTCGTTACAACACGAAAGTCGTTGCAAAACGGGCTAAATTGGTGGAGCTATGATGCACAAGTTTGTGCCATGAAGTCGTGTTGGAATTTTTCACAACGAACGCTCCCGACCCACCACATTCGACCCCAAGCAAATGTTTGGTTGCTTTTCGGACCATTTCATTGCCGCACGAACTTTGGTGCAAAATGGGCTGAACTGGTGCAATTCATGCACAAGTTCATGCCAAGATGTCGCGCCAGAATTTTTCGCAACAAACACGTTGGATCCACTCAATTGGACCCTAAACTAATGTTTTGGGCGTTTTGTACCATTTTGTTACTGCAGGAACTTTGGTGCAAAATGGCCCGAACTGGTGCAATTAAACCACAAGTTCGTGCCATGAAGCTGCGTCAAAATTTTTGCAACAAACGCATCGGATCCACCCCATTGGACATCAAACTCATGTTTTTGGGCACTTCAGACCATTTCGGTACAGCACCAAAGTTGTTGCAAAATTGGCTAAACTGGTGCAACTTTGATGCACAAGTTTGTGCCATGAAGTCGCGTTGGAATTTTTCACGACAAACGCACCCGATCCACCCTATTGGACCCCAAACTCATGTTTTGGGGCGTTTTGGACCGTTTCGTTACTACATGAACTTCGGTGTAGAATGGGCTGAAGTTCTACAATTAATGCACAAGTTCATGCCACGAAGTCGTGTCGGCATTTTTTCACAATGAAGGCACCGATCCATCTTATTGGAACCCAAACTCATGTTTTGGTGCGTTTCGGACCGTTCCGTTACTCCATGAACTTCGGTGCAAAACGGGCCGAACTGGTGCAATTAATGCACAAGGAAGTGCCGCGAAGTCGCGTCCGAATCTTTCACAACAAATGCACCCGATCCACCCTCATTGGACCCCAAACACATGTTTTGGGGCGTATCAGACCGTTTCGTTACTGCACGAAGTTCGGTGTGAACGGGCCGAAGTGGTGCAATTAATGTAGAAGTTTGTAGCACACAGTCGCGTTGAAATTTTTTGCATCGAATACACCGGATCCACCCGATTTGTCCCCTAACTAATATTTTGGGGCATCTAGGACCATTTCGCCACTACATGAACTTCCATGCAAAATGGGTCGAACTGGTGCCATTAATGCATAATTTCTTGCAATGAAGTCGCGTCGGAATTTTTCACAACGAACGCACCCGATCCACCCCATTGGACCCCAAACTCATTTCTAGAGGCGTTTCAGACCGTTTTGTTTCTGCACAAACTTCGTTATTGAAAAGTAGGCCGAACTGGTGCAATTAATGCACAAGTTCGTGCAACAATATCGCGTCAAGTTTCATTACTGCATGAACTTCGGTGCAAAACCGCCTGAACTGGTGCAATTAATCCACAAGTTTGTGCCACGGAGCTGCATCGCAATTTTTCGCAACGATCGCACTGGATCCACCCCATTGGACCCCAAACTCATATTTTGGGGCATTTCACACCGTTTCGTTACAACACGAAAGTCGTTGCAAAACGGGCTAAACTGGTGCAGCTATGATGCACAAGTTTGTGCCACCAAGTCGCGTTGGAATTTTTCGCAAATGTTTGGGGGTGTTTCGGACCATTTTGTTGCCGCACGAACTTCGATGCAAAATGGGCTGAACTGGTGCAATTCATGCACAAGTTCGTGCCACGATGTCGCGTTAGAATTTTTCGCATAAAACGCGTTGGATCCACTCCATTGGACCCTAAACTAATATTTTGGGCGTTTTGTACCGTTTCGTTAGTGCAGGAACTTCGGTGCAAATCGGCCCGAATTGGTGCAATTAAACCACTAGTTCGTGCCACGAAGCTGCACTGAAATTTTCGCAACGAACGCACCGAATCCACCCCATTAGACACCAAACTCATGTTTTTAGGCATTTTAGACTGTTTCGTTACAGCACCAAAGTGGTTGCTAAACGGGCTAAACTGCTGCAACTATGATGTAGAAGTCTGTGCCACGAAGTCGTGTTGGAATTTTTCGTGACAAACGCACCCGGTCCACCCCATTGGACCCCAAACTCATGTTTTGGGGTGTTTTTGGACCGTTTCGTTACTACATGAACTTCAGTGTAAAACAGGCCGAACTGGTGCAATTAATGCACAAGTCCATACCACGTAGTCGTGTCAGCAGTTTTTCACAATGAACGCACTGATCCACCTTAATGGACCCCAAACTCATGTTTTGGTGTGTTTTGTACCGTTCTGTTAGTCCACGAACTTCGGTGCAAAACGGGCTGAACCGGTGCAATTAATGCACAAGTCCGTGCCGCGAAGTCGCGTCGGAATCTTTCACAACAAACGCACCTGATCCACCCTCATTGGACCCCAAACTCATGTTTTGGGGCGTCTCAGACCGTTTCGTACTGCATGAAGTTTGGTGGAAACGGGCCGAAGTGGTGCAATTAATGCAGAAGTTTGTACCATGAAGTCATGTTGAAATTTTTTGCATCGAATACACCGGATCCACCCCATTGGACCGTTTCGCTACTACATGAACTTCAATGCAAAACGGGTTGGATGCATAATTTCTTGCAATGAAGTCGCATCAGAATTTTTCACAACAAACGCACCCGATCCACCCCATTGGACCCTAAACTCATTTTTTGAGGCATTTCGGACCGTTTTGTTCCTGCACAAACTTCGAAGAAAAAGGGCCGAACTGGTGCATTTAATGCACAAGTTCAAGCAATGATGTCGCGTCAAAAATTTTCGCAACGAGCGCACCGGATCCACCCTATTGGACCCCAACTCATGTTTTGGGGTGTCTCGAACCGTTTTGTTACTGCATGAACTTTGGTGCAAAACTGCCTGAACTGGTGCAATTAATCCACAAGTTTGTGCCACGAAGCTGCGTCGTAATTTTTCACAACGAACGCACCGGATCCACCCTATTGGACGCCAAACTTATATTTTGGGGCGTCTCAGACCGTTTCGTTACAACACGAAAGTCGTTGCAAAACGGGCTAAACTGGTGAAGCTATGATGCACAAGTTTGTGCCACGAAGTAGTGTTGGAATTTTTCACAATGAACGCACCCGACCCACCACATTTGAGCCCAACCAAATATTTGGGGGCGTTTCGGACCATTTCGTTACTACACAAACTTCGATGTAAAATAGGCTGAACTAGTGCAATTCATGCACAAGTTCCTGCCATGATGTTGCCCCAGAATTTTTCGCAACAAACGCTCTAGATCCACTCCATTGGACCTTGAACTAATGTTTTGGGCATTTTGGACCGTTTCGTTGCTGCAGGAACTTCGGTGCAAAACGGCCCGAATGGTGCAATTAAACCACAAGTTCGTGCCACGAAGCTGCGTCAAAATTTTCACAACGAACGTACCGGATCCACCCCATTGGGCACCAAACTCATGTTTTTGGGCGTTTCAGACCGTTTCATTACAGCACGAAAGTCATTGCAAAATGGGCTAAACTGGTGCAACTTTGATGCACAAGTTTGTGCCATGAAGTCGCGTTGTCACGACAAACGCACCCGATCCACCCTATTGGACCCCCAACTCATGTTTTGGGGCGTTTTGGACCGTTTCATTACTACATGAACTTCGGTGTAGAATGGGCTGAAGTTCTACAATTAATGCACAAGTTCATGCCACGAAGTCGTGTCGGCATTTTTTCACAATGAAGGCACCGATCCATCTTATTGGAACCCAAACTCATGTTTTGGTGCGTTTCGGACCGTTCCGTTACTCCATGAACTTCGGTGCAAAACGGGCCGAACTGGTGCAATTAATGCACAACTCCATGCCACGAAGACGCGTCGAAATCTTTCACAACAAACGCACCCGATCCACCCTCATTTAACCCCAAACTCATGTTTTGGGGTGTATCAGACCGTTTTGTTACTGCACGAAGTTCGGTGTAAAATCGGCCAAATTGGTGCAATTAATGCACAAGTTTGTACCACAAAGTCGAGTTAAAATTTTTTGCATCGAATACACCGGATCCACCCCATTGGACCCCTAACTAATAATTTTGGGCATCTCGGACCATTTCGCTACTACATGAACTTCCATGCAAAATGGGTTGAACTGGTGCCATTAATGCCTAATTTCTTGCAATGAAGTCACGTTGGGATTTTTCACAACGCACGCACCTGATCCACCCCATTGGACCCCAAACTCTTTTTTTTGAGGCGTTTTGGACCGTTTCATTCCTGCATGAACTTCGATGAACAATAGGTCGAACTGGTGCAATTAATGCACAAGTTCGTGCAATGATGTCGCGCCAAAATTTTTCACAACGAGCGCACTAGATCCACCCTATTGGACCCTTGTTGTCAGTCAAAACCCACCGGCGAGCAACGATAGGCAACACGAGGAGCCGGGAGGCTCCCAGGACTGCTGGTGGGCCCCGGTCCCTCGGTCAACGGCCCAGGATCCGGCATATGACCTGGTGTCTGGGTTGCTAGGCGTGCCACCTGACCTTGTACCTGATCAGGAAGGTGTAGAATTGATTTCAGTTAGTTTCCTGCATGCATAGACACGTTCAAACATTAGTTCGAGCGTGATTGGCTCATCGGGTGATCCCTGATATCGGCTGTAAAGAGTCGATTGTCTTCCACTATCAGATTGGATCTAAGTATTTAAACAAAGCGCGTATATCTGATACTAATATAAACTTGCTCTGTAATCAATAAGCTAATTCAATCTACAACGGTTAAAGCTTTCACCACATAACTGGAGTATCCTACGCATAGTTAAGCCTAACAGATACGCAAGATAATAGAATAGCAACCTAAACAGAGGCCTAAAACCAACAGAAAGCTGATTCCCGGAATAATCCCTCTTTAGATTAATATAAAGCATCAAACATACCGCCAGATCATTTAACTCGTTTGAAGGGTCTAACCATGTGGATATTAAGCTAAATCTTTGATGAACAAAGACTCCATAACAGATTGGATCTACTAATCGAAACAGAGCAAAGTGCGGCCCTTACACCCGAGGTTGGGCACGAGGACAGCTAAATGCTTACGGGTGACAAGTAGCGCATGAATACAGTATGAAAAGCCGATGCATCTCTATAAGCGTTAAGATAACTAGTGTTACTCGCCATCAACAATGCTTCAGTATGAGAAACACAATGATAAATAGGTAGGAACGATGCTGCCCTGATCACACGAAGCGTGATCGGGGCTGCATAGCACTTACCCAAGAGAAACCCTAGAACAGGGGTGGCGATGCGCCGAGATCTTGTTTGTGAATGGTTGTTATTTCATTCGTAGTCTAGGGTACATATTTATAGTCCGGAGACTTGTCTCTCTTAACTAATACTGACCAACTACGATACGAATCTTGACTATCTCTATCCAGACTAACTTAAAACCACACACCTATGTAGATACATAGCCAATCCTGACCTTAAACCGCCCGCGCAGGAGCCGATTCCCAAGCCCATTATAATTATCCTTTGAGCCCATCCTGCTCGTGGCCCTCCTTCTGGCCCAGCCAAATTATGGCGATAACACATGCCACCTGGTTTCGGCAATAATTATTCCGAAACCATTTTTTTCTTTCCATCGCCTCACCTCTTCGACTTCCGAAATCCGTACACGCGTGCTGCTTCCACTTCCATGGGATGTGACAAACCTGCATCTAACTCCTTGGAAACTATCACGGTGCCAATTCATATTCCACTCCTGCCTTTATAAGCCTGCCCCTGGTAAATTTCTTTTTCACTCATCTCCTTCCTTCAGCCATTAGCAACCGCACCAGTACTCCCTTCTTTCTCTCGCAATGGCTTCCTCATCCTCTGCTTCCTCAGTCATCTCCTTTGAATCCTAGATGACCCGGGAGATGACCCCGGAGTTCGACCCCATCGCCACCTATGAAGCCTGCGCTCCTCTACACTGGGATGCAGAGTAGTGGAATTTTCAGGCTTGGTTAGAGGATGATGAATCCCTGACCGACAGTGAAGATCTCCAGCTCCTCCTCAGCGGGGAACTGGTTGAAGATGATGATGATGACATGTCCTGGGAAGGGGACTTCTCCTCCCTAGAGGAAGAAGTCGATACCCCATCAACCGAGGAAGACTCGGCGGCAGGAGGCTTCCTGCGTGGCGGGTTGTCGGAGGACGACGATGATGATGACGATGAAGAGACCGAAGACAGCAGCGGCTACAGTGGTGACAGCGGCAGAGACGATAGCAGCAGCGACGACGACAGCAGTGACTACGACAGCGACATTAGTGCAGCCCCTCCAATCAAGCGCCACAAGGTCTTAGGCACCTACTGGTGGTAGACCGTAGGATTAGTATTAACTGCCATGTACTAAGCCAATAGATTGGCTTTAGGAGCAATCGGCTCCCCTTTTGTAATGGTTTTCCCTATGAATGAAATCTTTCATTTTAGTCAACAACTATCAAGAAGCCGATTTACCGGGAGCCGATGGCAACGCATCGGTCCTTTCCCTCAAAGTGCCGATCCAGATCTGAGTCGATCCCTGACCCAATTCCATCTTCTGCTTAAATCTCAAGCCTTCCTAAAACAGATCTACACAGATTCTCTGAATCCAAGTTGCGCTCCAAAACCCTTGCTCACAAATCCAATCGCAAAACCCAGATCAAAGCCTGAAAGCACGAACTCGAAACTCACAAAGCGAATCCTAGATCCAGTTTTCGAGCCTTCGATCTCCGTTGGAGCTTCAGATGGTGGAACTCTCGAATGCCGATGCGGGCGTCCTTGGTCTGAAGGTAAAACTCCGACCTTTTGCTAATTTAATGAAGTAATTATTCGATCCTTTGAAGCATTAAATGATCCTTTCCTATTATTTGGCTCTTATTGATTCTTCAGGTTTCAGACATTTTTTTGCCGCATCCTTCTTCCCCCAATTCCTTTTGTCTTGGGCCTCTTTCTTACGAGAGTCGAGTAGATTTGATTTCTTGTGAGGCTAACAAGATCCCATTTGTAAGCCAAGACATAGTTTTAGATTCCTGGGCTGACAGCTTGCGTGCCTGGCCAAATCCTCCCGAGGGCTGGGTATCTTGGTACAACAGAGTAGCAAAAGCCTACCAGCCCACATGGGAAACCATAGGAATAGCCGATGCTCTATCTCTGTCATTATCCCCCCTTGAGAAGAATGAAAACCTTCCGAAAACCATTGGCTATTTTTGGTCAGATGCCCTGAACTGCTTTTTATTTGGCCATGGGCCGATGAGTCCAATCCTTATGGATGTGATGATGATTACTAGCCTGGACATTGCATCGCTGTTGTCGGTCAAAACCCGCCGGCGGGCAGCGACAGGCAACACGAGGAGCCGGGAGGCTTTCGGGACGGCTGGTGGACCCCGGTCCCTCGGTCAACGGCCCAGTGATCTGGCGCGCGCCCTGGCTGAGGGTCGCTAGGCGTGCCACCTGATCCTGCACCCGATCAGGAGGGTGTGATGTGTCGTACTCCTGTGTGCACAGACATGTGTAAAGATTAGTCCGAGCCGTGATCGGCTCCTCATCTCCTCCCCGGCATCGGCTATGACGAGCCGATTGCATCAATGCCGGATTGGATCTTTGAAACGGGCAACATAGACACATATACACGTATACATTCAAATAAAACTTGCTTCATAAATAACAATCTAATCCAATCTACGACGACCAAGCTCTCACTGCACGATCGGAACATCCTACACGTAATTGAGCCTAACAAATACACGAAAGCATCGACAAAACGATCTAAACAGAGAGCAAGGAAACAACTGAAAGCCGATCCCTGACACAACCTCCATTCAAGCGATAAGCCGATACAGAGCATACTATCGGATCATTCAACTCGTTTGCAAGGCCTAATCATGCACATATCGAACCAAGCTTCTAAATAAATAGAAACCAGCCATAACAGATTGGATCTACTGATAACTACAAAACAAGACAAAACCATCGTATCCATGAACGGACACGACGATCAAACATGCGAGAGCAACATATAAAGCACGATTAAAGCACAAAAGGAAAAGATTACTCAACGCATGCCAGGATAAACAACGCTACTCGCTTTCTACAAGGCTTCAGCACGAGCAACGTATGAACGAATGAGCAAGGGTGACGCTACCCCGATCACGCAGAGCGTGATCGAGATCGCATGGCACTTACCCGATGAAAACCCTAGAATAGGGGAGGCGATACGCCGAGAGTTGATGATGAATGATTCTGTTTCTTGTTTATTCATGGTACATATTTATAGTCCGTAGACTTGTTCTCTTTAACTAACCCTAACCTAACACGACACGAATCTTAACTGCTTATTCTTAATTTACACGGCCTTATGGCCTCCATCTTCCGCACGGGGCCCAATTTGCAAGCTTTGTCACGACTGCCTTCTAAGCCCATCTTGCTCCATGGCCCACTTCTGGCCCGGTCAAAATACGGCGATAACACATGCCCCCCTGGTTTCGGTAATGGTAATTCCGAAATCATCACCGCCTTGACCCTTCGTCTTCCGATCCGTACAACCGTGCCCTTTCGGCTTCCGATGGACGTGACTGCTCTGCGTCGGCCTCCTAGGGAACCGTTACGGTGCCGATTCATTTCACCCACTCGTTGGCTTTATAAACTTGTTTCCAGCACCTTCTTTAACCACTTTCCCTCACGACCATCGCCGACTCCTCCTCCCTTCCTTTACCATGGCCTCTTCCTCCTCTGCCTCCTTTGTTATCTCTTATGAATCCGAAACAACACGAGAACCAACTCCAGAATATGACCCAATCGCCGCTTATGAGGTCCGTGCTCCCCTGCATTGGGACACGATAGAGTGGGACTTCCATTACCAGTCCGAGGATGACGAATCTTTGACTGATGGCGAGGATCTCGCACTCCTCCTCGGAGCCGAGCTGGAAGAAGAGGAAGACGATGCCCTTTGGGGAGAAGACCTTTCTTTCTCAGAGGAAGAATCCGATTCCATCTCCTCCGAGGAAGATCCGATGGCAGGTACCTTTTTCTTCGACAGGTCATCGGACGACACTTCCGACGGCCGCGAAGGAGCCGACGATGATGACGTCTTCACCAGCAGCAGTGGCGGGGACAACGACGACGATGGCCACGACGGTAGCAGCAGTAGCGGCACCAGCATTGCTCCACCGTCCAAGCGCCGCAAGACCTCTGATGTGTACTGGTGGTAGATCGTAGCATCTCTGCTAGGTTATCTCTAGGAGTAGTTAGCTCCTCTTTTGTTCTTACTGCCTTGCTATGAATGGGATCTTCTTTTGTATTAACCCCTCTTATTATGCACAATAATTTATTCAAGAGCCGATGGCAACGCATCGGCCTTAGGGTATACCACTCCGGATCTGAAACTGCTCTTCAGTTTACTTTACCTTCTGCCGGTCAATCCAGTGCAAACCTCTGAAGATCAATTCCAATCTCCTTTTCGTTCGCAAACCCTAGCCGCAAGATCTCCCCTAGTCTTTGAGACACTCGTCCGATCTTGCGCCGCCAAGCCTAGATCCATTCTCCAAGGTCCCGATTCAAGATTCCCGATGGCAGAATCCTCGCGTACCGCCGCCGCCGCCTTTGGTCTGAAGGTAAACTCCGACCCCCATTAATTTAATGCAGCATCCGCAAATTTTCACTGCGCAGTTAAATGACTTTTTTCCTCGGCAATCTTGATTTCTTGGGGTTTTTCAGGCTTCCGATATCTTCTTGCCGCACCCTTCTTCCCCCAATTCCTTCTGCCTTGGACCTCATTCCTACGAAAAGCCTGTAGATTTGATCTCGTGTGAGGCCAACCGGATCCCCTTCGTGAGCCAGGATGTAGATCTAGAATCTTGGTCGGATTGCCTCCGCGCCTGGCCAAACCCCCCTGAAGGCTGGACAGTTTGGTACAATAGGGTAGCGAACACCTACCAGCCCTTATGGGAATCAATCGGGATAGCCGATGCTCTGTCTTTGTCCCTCTCCCCCCTTGAGAAAGATGAGAACCTTCTGAAGACCATCGGCTATTTCTTGTCTGATGCCTTGAATTGTTTCCTCTTCGGGCATAGCCCATTGGCACCAACATTGTTAGATGTTGTGATGATTACCGGCCTAAACATATCTTCAGCCTGCCCTTCTGCCTATAGCCTCCATGTAGTCCCCTACAAACTGTCTTCAAAGACTGAATGCACCAACTGGAGCACATACCTGAGCCAACACCAGAAAAGCAAGGGCCCTGTATCGGAAAAGGAGCACACGGCCTTTCTGAACCTATGGCTTGAACACTTTCTCTTCTGTGGCCCTTCTCTTGCCCCGACCAAGAACTATCTCTCCTTGGCTTATGAACTGGCCAAGGGTCAACCCGTTGGCCTCGGCAGACTATTTCTGGGGGAACTTTACCGTTATCTCCATTTGATGACTTCCAGCCTTCTTACCCAGAAGAAAATTAGAACTGGTGGCCCATGGTGGTTCATTCAGTTGTGGGCTCGTCTTTATTTCCACAATTCTGACCCTGACTTCCCCTCTTTAGTCGGCAATTCTTTCCCTGATCTGAGTGGAAGACAGATTAGGTGTACTAGCTTCGGGCAGGCCTTATACAGTCTTCCTGGTGGGAAATTGAATCCTCCAGTTGCTTTCCGTTGGTTCAAGATTTTTTATAAAGGCCTTGATGAACCAGACTTTCTTCCTTATGCCGGTTCTGAACTCTTCGAGAACCCGGCCACCTTCCGTTTGGCTGATATTGCCTATGATGCTGACACTAGGCACCTTTATTCCATCATGGTTCGGCCCTGCCTTCTCCCAGTTGGCATGAGCACCTCTAACCGGATTCTTAAACCCGGTTATGAGTTTTACCAGCCGGTCGTAGCAGCCCGGCAATTTGGCCTTGCACAGGTGCCTCCCCACTTCCTTCTCCACCTGTTGACATCCAACAGGGTGGATCTCCCTGACGCTCTGACCGCCCAGAGATGCTATAGCCTGTTCACAGACCTTTCATTGTCTGTCCCTGCCAACTTTACCTTCACCTCCTCGGCTGTCGACTTTGATGGATGGTGGACGATGTGGAAAACTCATGTTTTCCGAAGGGCTCTGGGTCCGATGCTACAGCAGATCGACCCTGAATATGACATCCCCGATGGAGAGGTACCGCCTTTTCGGATTAACATTCCTTCTTTAAACTTTTGCTAGATCCCTCCTGAATTCACCTTATTTCTGCAGCAAGAAGATGGCCCAGAGCCGACGAATGAGGATGGATCCCCTTTTTGTTTCCGGGCGGTCGCTCCTGTGGTCCTTTTTGGCAGGAACGCACCCCCTCCATCAAAGAGTGTGATGCAGATTCAGCCGAGCACCGCCAAGTTGACTCCCAAGCGAAAACGGTTTTCTGAAGCTGCTGCCCCCCGGGCCTGCGCTAAGACGAGGAAGACTCTCGTCAGAAAGGTCCGGAAGGAAGCCGCGCCGTCTTCCCCTAATCCACCATCTCCAGTCACCAACCAGGTTTGGCCCTTCTTCCCGTTTTGCAATCGGGTTTTTGTTCATATCTCTTTTAATGACACTCTCTTTTCTTGTAGCCTGCCGTTGTAGAAGTCTCCAGCGGGGAGGAACCCCCGTGCCAGAAAGGTTCGTCTTCGGAGGTGCCAGAGGACGTGGATGCACCCATCAGGGCCCTGATCACCCTCCGTTATCCTGGTGCGACAAACTTGGAAGACCCTTCTGCATTGGCAGCTGCCCCAGCTGCTTCGCCAGGTCTGCAGGTCGTCGGCTCCTGTCTGGAAGGACCCTCTCCTGCCTCAGCTATTGCTGATTCCCCTGCACGAGAGGTACGCTCAGCGGAGCCGATCGCCATTTCATCGGCTGTTGCTTCTGTAAAGCCGACTGCTGCCCCATCGGCTGTCGCTTCTCCCTCTGGAGGTGCAATCCACATGGCCTCTGCCGCCACCGCTCATTCCTCGGAAGGGACGCCCTCCCGGGAGCCGATCGCCCCTTCGTTGGCCATCGCCGCTTCCTTCTCGAGACAGGTACATCTTCTCTTTGTAGCCATTTTGGTCTTTTTCGTAATGCCTGTCTCACTCTCTTCTCCTTCAGAACCTGGATCTTTCGGAGCTCCTTGCGTTTGACCCTGCCACGATTGGGTCAACCATATTGGAGGCCGATGACTCTTCCTCAGGCCTAACCAGCGCTGCCGATCAACTTCTCCGTGTGAAGGATCTTCTGTCGGGTTCCATCTCCGCCTTGATTCAGGATTCCAGTGCAATCAAGCAGATCCTCAACGAGGTTAGCTCCCAGCTCCCTGTAAGCCTCCAGGTCAAGCTCTTGCCAGCAGGGTACCTTTCTTCCTTTCAAGCGAACGTGGCAGAGGCTCGCCGCAGGATCGAGACCCGGCGTTCCCAATCGCTCTTAAGGACCATTATCGCCGAGATGTGTCAGTCGATCAACAAGAAAAAGGCCGCACTCGACGCCAAGATCGACACATCTGCTTCTGCCCATCGGCTTCACCTCTTGGAGAAAGAACTGGAAGACCTTGAAGCTAAGGTCCAGGCCACCAAGCAGCGCATCCAGGAGGAGAAGAATCTCATCGCGGGTTCCAAGCAGGAGGCAGAAGTCCTAACCACTGAGCTGAAGACAGACTTAGCCGAGCTGAACAGCTTGAACAAATAGGTGGTGCTGGGGGCAGACGAAGAGGACGAAGCAGTGCTTGCTGAGGTTGACCGCATTCGTCTTGATGCTATCGCTGCTATCGACGCCTTCCTTCTGCAGCCCTGTCCGAGATAAACTTTGCGTTTGTGTGGTAAACCTGTGGTGTTTTTATGTAGCGAACCTAAAGTCGATGGTGGCACATCGGCTGTTTGATAACCTGTGATGCTTGATTACCATAAGCACACTTCTAAAGTCGATGGTGGCACATCGGCTGTTTGATAACCTACGATGCTTGATTGCCATAAGCACACTTCTAAAGTCGATGGCACCGCATCGGCTGTTCTAATCTGATCGAGCCGATCAACACTTATTGGTCTTTCTTCGCTTCCTGTATTGCCAACGCCGATCGTCGTCGACTCAGCCTCTGCCCCCCTACTTAGCTTGCTGGTTGCATCGGCTTGTGGCCTGATGGGTATCATCGGCTTCATTGTTCATTAGCCCACATACTTGGGAAGTACTTCTTAAGGTGTTGGCCATTGACTGCTACTGGGAACTTAACGCCGTCCAATTCTTCAAGCATGTACGCGTTCCCAGGTAGGACCTGGTCAACCCTGTACGGCCCGTGCCAATTTGGAGACCACTTGCCATAGGCCGCGTCTTTAGTTCCCAATGGTAATACTGCTTCCCAAACCAAGTCTCCCACTTGAAACTCCTTTGGCTTAACCTTTTTATTATATGCACGGGCCACTTTAGCCTTATTCTCCTTGATCTTCTCCAGTGACCATAGCCTGAGTTTCGTGAGATCTTCCACATTATCGCTCATCAGAGTAGCATATTCTTCAGCGGATAAGTCATTCTGGAATTCCACACGCCTTGATCCGGCCGTAACCTCCCATGGTAACACAGCCTCCTGCCCGTAGACCAAGTGGTAAGGAGAAGTTTTTGTCGCCCCGTGACATGATATGCGGTATGCCCAAAGTGCTTCTGACAAGACCTCGTGCCAACATCTAGGGTATTCATCAATCTTTCTTTTGATCAACTTGATAAGACTCTGGTTGGACGCTTCGGACTGTACATTTGCCTGAGCATAATATGGAGACGATCTAATCAGCTTGATTCCCATATCAGCAGCAAACTTCTTGAATTCTTCTGAAATGAAAACCGAGCCACTATCTGTTGTAATAGTCTGTGGAATTCCGAATCTGTGAATGACGTGCTCTTTGACAAACTGAATAACATCCCTGGATGCCACCAACTTCATCGGAACCGCTTCCACCCATTTGGTAAAATAATCTGTGATAGCTAGAATGAACTGATGACCCTTGCTAGATGGAGGATTAAATTTGCCGATCATGTCCATACCCCAGCCTCTGAACGGCCATGGTTTAATGATGGGGTTCATAACGGATGCTGGCACCATCTGGATCTTTCAGAACCTCTGACATGCCTGACATCCTTTATAATATTTAAAACAATCTTCAAGCATGGTGGGCCAGTAGTATCCTGATCGCCTAATTAGCCACTTCATCTTGTGGGCCGACTGATGGGTCCCACACGTTCCTTCATGAACTTCATGCAGGAGCCGATTGGATTCAACTGGCCCCAAACACTTAAGCAGTAACCCCTCTAAGGTCCTGTAGAACATATCATCCCCTATGAGAACATATTTCATAGCTTTGTATCGTATCCTCTTGGGTGCCCCCCGAGCCGAATCCTTCAAGTAATTGAAGATATCGGCTCTCCAATCTCCCTGGTCTAGGAAATATGCCTGATGAACTGGCCTGTCAGCTTTGTACCCTGAAGCCAGCTGTGCTAGATCATTGGCTTCGGCATTCCGAGCTCTAGGTATCCAATAAAAATTAATGTACCTGAACTGAGCTATTAGCTCCTGGCATTGGACCCACATTGGGAACAGCAGCTCGCTTTCGCACCTGTACTCTTCTGTAAGCTGGGAAATCACCAATTTTGAATCCCCGAAAACTTCCACTGCTTCGGCTCCGGCCTCTAGAAGCAATTCCATACCTTTTCGTACCGCCTCATATTCTGCAAGATTGTTGGTATAGGCGACAGGTAATCTGATCGAGAAAGAATACGTTGCCCCCCGAGGCGATACCAGTAAGACGCCGATGCCGCATCCATCTCCACAAACTGATCCATCGAAGTACATAGCCCAGGCTCGTATAGCAAGTGCTGCAATACTGGTGTTAACCCTCTCAGCAATGAGATCCGCTAACGCCTGCCCTTTAACTGCTTTTGCAGGTTGATATCGGATATCAAATTCAGATAACGCGAACATCCACTTCCCCAATCGGCCTTTCAAAACAGGAGCCGATAGCATGTGTTTTATGACATCCGATTTGCAGATGACGACTACTTCAGCCGATAGCAGGATATGGCGAAGCTTGGTGCATGTAAAAAATAAACATAAACAAAGTTTTTCCATGTCGGGGTACCTTGTTTCTGCATCCAATAACCTTCTGCTGAGATAAAAGACCACCTTCTCTTTGCCATCATATAACTGTACCACTACTGAAGCAATAGAAGTGTTGCCCATTGATAAATATATATAGAATGGTCTATCCTGTTGTGGTGGCACTAGCACAGGTGGTTTCGACAAATATTCTTTGATTTCATCAAATGCCCGTTGCTGTTCTGCCCCCCAGCGGAACTCGTCAGTGGTTCTAGTCTTGACTAACTCCATAAAAGGCTCAATTCGTCCAGACAAATTAGAGATAAACCTCCTGACAAAGTTAATCTTACCAACGAGCTGCTGGAGCTCTTTCTTGGTGGTGGGTGGTACCATGGTGCGTACGGCTTCCTGACTTTTTAGGCCAATTTCTATTCCTCTTTCATGAACCAGAAATCCCAGGAACTGCCCAGCCGACACACCAAAAGTGCACTTCTTTGGGTTCATCCTGAGCCCGAACTTTCTAGTTCGTTCTAGAACCCGCCGCAGGTCGTCTAGATGTCCCTCGACCGATGCTGACTTTACCACGACGTCGTCGATATAAATTTCTACTAGATTGCCGATCAGATCATGGAAGATATGGTTCATAGCCCTCTGATACGTAGCACCAGCATTCTTCAGGCCGAAAGTCATAACCACGTACTCGAACAAACCCACCGCTCCAGGCACTCTGAACGCAGTTTTGTGTATATCTTCAGGGGCCATGAAGATTTGATTATATCCTGCATTACCATCCATGAAACTCAAAATCTTGTGGCCGGCGGCAGCATTGATCAATGTCTCTGCAATGGGCATCGGGTATTCATCCTTCGGAGTGGCCCTATTAAGATCCCTGAAGTCCACGCACACCCTCCATCGGCCATCTTTCTTTTGTACGGGCACGACGCTCGAGATCCATTCAGCGTACCTGCAAGTCCTGATAAATCCGGCTTCCAGCATCTTTTCTACTTCTTTCTTTACTTCAACCAGGACTTCGGCTTTCATCTGCCGTGCCCGTTGCTGGAACGGTCGAAAACCACTCTTAAGGGGAAGCCGATGCTCTACTATACTCCTATCCAGTCCGGGCATCTCTGTGTAATCCCAGGCGAAGCAATCGGCATATCCCTTCAGCAAAGCTATTATCGGCTCTCGTAGTGACGGGTGTAACTTCCTACTTATGAAGGTTGGTCGTGGCTTATCCCCAGGACCGATGTCTATCTCCTCAAGTTCATCAGCCGATGTGAAACCATATCCTAACTTCCCTTCTTCTTCCGTTAGATCAACATTGCAGATGAAGAAAGGACACAGCATAAAAAAACTCGGCCGATCGTTAAGGTCGGCCGTTCCACACATCCCATTGTTTTCCAAGTTTTTGTAAAAAGAACAAGGCCGGCTGTCAATGCTGGCCATTTCATAACGACTACGTAACACATTTGTCTTTACAACTTCGATCTTCCGGGGCCGATTGCAAGAATCGGCCTTTATGGCTCTGCTACAACATGTCGCTCCCTGCTCCTTTACTCTGTGAGGCCAGTGGATAAGACCAGCCTTACTCCATTTTTTGTAGCCTCGATGCGATCACACCCTTCTAGGCTTATTCCTGAAATCGGCTCTTGGTCTTCCGCATCCCAAATGCTCATGGCAGCATGTGAAATTTCGATCGAGTCGTCTGTCTGGACCACTTCCACCTCGTCTCCATCCCATTGGATCAAACATTGATGCATCGTGGAAGGGATGCAACAGTTGGTGTGGATCCAATCCCTGCCAAGTAAAACATTGTAGGTGCTCTTGCTGTTGACGACGAAGAACGAAGTCGGGATGGTTTGTTTCCGATGGTGAGGTCCACACTGAGGACACCTTGGGCTTCTGAAGTCTGCCCATTAAAATCACTTAGGGTGACATTGGTCTTGATCAAGTCTGCAGTGGACCGCCCCAAACGGCGCAGGACCAAGTACGGCATAATGTTGACCGCTGCTCCCGTATCTACCAACATCTTATTCACGGGCTGACCATTAATAAACCCCTTAAGATATAAAGCCTTCAGGTGTTTGTAATTCTTAACTTGCGGCTTCTCGAATATCACCGGCCGAGGTCCCAAATCAAGTTGGGCTACCGACGGCTCCTCCTGGGGCCTCGCGTGGAACTCTGCAGGAAGCACAAAAACCATATGTGCATCAGCCGATACCTTCCTATCGGCTTTTGTTGACTTGGGCCGCCATTCCTTCCTGGGTGGGTGCGACTCCTTTTCCTACACATAATGAACTTGTTCTACCAAATCCGGTCGCGCCTTCCTTAAAGTCTCGATGTACTTGGCTTCGGCCTCCTCCAAGCTACGCAGCCGCTGAACCCTGCGCTTCTGGGAACGACTAAGTCCATCGGGGCACCAACGAGGACGATGATACCTGTCTTCTTCTTCGTCTTCCTTTCGTGGTGACCGAACCCGCACTTGCCGGATTGGGGCAGGTCCTATCCGCTGGAAAACCGAATCCCTTGCTTCTGGTCTCGTTGGTCCACACTCTGGGCAATCCCTGATTGTAGGCAATCGGCTCATACCTGAATCCCAACAGTACCTGAAGAACGGGCAGTGCCAATGATCGCGGGCTTCTTCGTGCTTCCTCAAGCGCTTCCCGGTCCGGCGCTCATACTCCTCTTCCTCAGATTCCCGATGGAGGCGCTGCTGGTACTGATACTCGTACTTCCTGAGAAGATCAGAAGAAGTTGGCCGTTGATTCCTTACGTACCTTACTTGCCTTTCTGTAACATATTCATCCTTTTCATTTTGGGGGCCGATTGCTCGAATCGGCCTCTCCATCCTTGATCTGGCGGCGTGATGCCACCCCGCCATGTTGATGCCCAGTGCGAAGTCCAGTTGTCGCCTTGCCGTCCGATCGTTACTTTCCACCATATTGACACCAGGGAACGGCTGAGTGTCGACTTTCATGGCGGTCTGGCCCAGGATCAATCGGCCCTATTCAATAGCCGATTGGATCTGCCGACGGAGTTCCTTACAATCGCTTGTGCTGTGGGTAAAAGAATCATGCCATTTGCAATATGATCTTCCTTTCAATTCCTGCGCCGTAGGGGTTTGTATCCTTCTGGAACTTCAACTGCTTTTCTTTTAACAATAAGTCAAAAATTTGTTCCACTTTGCTCACATCAAAATCAAACCCCTTTGCCAGTCCTGTTTGTTTTACCCACTTGCACGATACAGGATTTGCACCACGAGCCCACTCTGCAACCGATACTTCCGCTTCTTCTCCGGAGTCATCGGCTTCTTCAGTATCAGCTAGCGCTACTTGGCGCTTGAACTTTTCTTGATACAGCTCAGGGTGACGCTGCTCGTGCGTCGTCAACTTCTGGACGAGATGTGCCAACGAAGTGAATTCCAATTGAAAAGCCAGATCTCTAATCGGCTTCAATAACCCTAGAGACGCCAATTCCACAGCTTCCTTTTCTGAGATCCGCGTTGAATAACACCTGTTCTTCATCTCCCTGAAGCGTCGAATAAATTCTGCACGGTTTCTCCACGCTTCTGTCGCATCTGCGCCAGATCGGCAATACCTGCTTCTGCAGCTTCTGAATGATACTGAATATGAAATTGTTCTTCCAACTGCTTCCATGTACGGATGGAGTCAGGACCCAATGACGTATACCACCCGAAGGCCGATCCCGTAAGCGATTGTGAGAAGAACCTTACTCGTAACGGATCCGATACAGAAATCATGCCTAACTGTGCCAAATATCGGCTCACATGTTCGATAGAACTAGAACCTTCTGCCCCACTGAATTTGGTAAACTCAGGGAGCCGATACTTGGGTGGCAATGGAATTAAGTCATAATCGCTTGGATACGGCTTTGTATAGCCGATCGCTCTCCTTTTCGGCAAAATGCCGAATTGATCCCTTAGGATGGCACCAATTTGCTCCGCCGTTTGTAACCCGGGGGCCGAGTGCACACTGTCATGACTCGCCCTGTGGCATAAGTTGCTAGCCAAGCTTGTTTATCCCGTCAGCTCCAGAAACCCCCCAGCTACTTTCTGTGAGAGATGCATTGGGTTATTGCTATCCGGAATGTATGCACACATGTAACCATGTGGGATTTCCTTGGGTGGCTCATTGAAGAACTGGTGATCTGTGGGATCACCTCCCACTTTGTAAACCACGTAAGCTGGAGCACCATGTGATTCCGCCGCTGCAAGCGCATAAGGCAAAGGAGGTCTGGTCTGGAATGGCAACTCTCCCTTGTGGCTTCCCAGAGCAGGCCCAGTCGGAGAATGTTGATGCTTCATAATTTCTTGGACCACTCGTAAAGCTACACCTCAAAAGCATTAACCAAGCTTTCAGAATGCCGGTGCAACGAATGAGCCACTGCATAATTCACCTCCTGCCGCAAAGCTCTGGTACGGTCTCAGACGGGTAGACAGATCCACTCCATCAAGAGCACCTTCAGGTGAAAAACCTCTCCACCTGATACCGTGGTTGCGAGTCCTTTCGAAAGAGCCGATGAGATCGGCTTCAAACTGAGTCTTGATTTCGTCGTACCTCTGCTTGTGTTCAGCAGAGAGCTCCTCGTAAGCGATCGGATCTTCCCTTGCCATCTTATTGACCACCACTAACGGAGTCGACGAAGACAACGGAGTCGATGAAGATGATGCCGATGATGATGAGAAGTCGATGAGAATGTCCCACTGGGCGTGCCAGAATGTGTTGTCGGTCAAACCCGCCGGCGGGCAGCGACAGGCAACACGAGGAGCCGGGAGGCTTCCGGGAGGCTGGTGGACCCCGGTCCCTCGGTCAACGGCCCAGTGATCTGGCGCGCGCCCTGGCTGAGGTCGCTAGGCGTGCCACCTGATCCTGCACCCGATCAGGAGGGTGTGAGTGTCGTACTCCTGTGTGCACAGACATGTGTAAAGATTAGTCCGAGCCGTGATCGGCTCCTCATCTCCTCCCCGGCATCGGCTATGACGAGCCGATTGCATCAATGCCGGATTGGATCTTTGAAACGGGCAACATAGACACATATACACGTATACATTCAAATAAAACTTGCTTCATAAATAACAATCTAATCCAATCTACGACGACCAAGCTCTCACTGCACGATCGGAACATCCTACACGTAATTGAGCCTAACAAATACACGAAAGCATCGACAAAACAATCTAAACAGAGAGCAAGGAAACAACTGAAAGCCGATCCCTGACACAACCTCCATTCAAGCGATAAGCCGATACAGAGCATACTATCGGATCATTCAACTCGTTTGCAAGGCCTAATCATGCACATATCGAACCAAGCTTCTAAATAAATAGAAACCAGCCATAACAGATTGGATCTACTGATAACTACGAAACAAGACAAAACCATCGTATCCATGAACGGACACGACGATCAAACATGCGAGAGCAACATATAAAGCACGATTAAAGCACAAAAGAAAAGATTACTCAACGCATGCCAGGATAAACAACGCTACTCGCCATCTACAAGGCTTCAGCACGAGCAACGTATGAACGAACGAGCAAGGGTGACACTACCCCGATCACGCAGAGCGTGATCGAGGTCGCATGGCACTTACCCGATGAAAACCCTAGAATAGGGGAGGCGATACGCCGAGAGTTGATGATGAATGATTCTGTTTCTTGTTTATTCATGGTACATATTTATAGTCCGTAGACTTGTTCTCTTTAACTAACCCTAACCTAACACGACACGAATCTTAACTGCTTATTCCTAATTTACACGGCCTTATGGCCTCCATCTTCCGCACGGGGCCCAATTTGCAAGCTTTGTAACGACTGCCTTCTAAGCCCATCTTGCTCCATGGCCCACTTCTGGCCCGGTCAAAATACGCGATAACAATCGCCCAGCCCCTTGCCTTTAGATTGCGTGAGGTCCCCTTTAAATTGTCCTCCAAAATAGAATGCACAAACTGGGGTGCCTACCTGAACCAACACGTCAAAACCAAAGGCCCTGTAACTGAGAAAGAACATACGGCCTTTCTGAATCTCTGGTTGGAACACTTCCTATTTTGCGGTCCTTCCCTTACCCCAACCAAAAAACTACCTCTCTCTAGCATATGAACTGGCTAAAGGTAATACTGTTGGCCTTGGTAAATTGTTCCTTGGGGAAGTCTATAGATATCTTCACCTGATGTCTTCGAGCTTGCTTACCCAAAAGAAACTCAGAACCGGTGGTCCTGGTGGTTCATCCAATTATGGGCTCATTTATATTTTCAGAACCACATACCAAACTTCCCTGTTCTAGCCAATAACTCCTTTCCAGATCAGAGTGGGAGACAAATCAGGTGTACAGCTTTGCCAAGCTTTGTACAGTCTTCCTGG